>NW_027604331.1:0-4668 GCF_053455715.1 Rhinoraja longicauda
GGTTTGATCCAGGAGTCACTATAAACTCTGTTGCATGGTCACCAAAAGTTGGATATTAAATCATCCACGGCCCATGGTCACAGTTTTCAGATTCCTGTACCTTCTTGAGAGTGTGGCCAGGGTGATGTGTGTCAGTCTGTCCTGTTCACTCACCTGCCAGCCACGCCCACCACGTTAAGCCAACTTCCCTCACCTGTTCACTCACCTGCTCCAGATCACCAATCAAGCCAGCATATAAACCCTTCCTGCACACACACTCTTTGCCAGATTGTTCTTAGCCCTCATGCAAGACTCTCCAGCATTCTCTCCTGGACTGATTTCCCGTTGCCGACCCTGCCTGCTCCCGGCCTTCATGCCTCATCGTAGTCCTGGTGAACGCCTCAGTCTTCTGTCCCCAACCACGAGCAGGTAGAAATAAAGCTCATTCTAAAACTACTTCCTTGGTTCCGTGTGCTGCATTTGGATCTACCTGCGGTCCATTACAGTGTGGGTCTCTGATGAAATGGACACAGGACAGTACAGCTCAGGAACAGCCCCTTTCGCCTACAAAGTCTGTGCTGAACATGATACCAAGACCAACTCTTGTCTGCCTGTACATGATCCATATCCCCCCACACCCTCCATGTGTCCATCCACAAGCCTCATAACTGTTACTACTATATCTGCCTCCAGCACCATCACTTTGAACCCAGCCCATGTTGAGACCATCTGAACCTGGCTGGAGGAGTGAGCACCAGGGGCTGACATCAAACTCAGGAGCAAAGGACGACGAGAAGGGGCCATCACGCCCCTGCCTACTCTTTCCACTACCATGATCCACCGGGAAACCAGGCAGAGGCAGAGTCCAAAAGCAATAGTATTTCTACCAAACACAGCCTTCAGTTAGGCAGAGCCGTGGCTGTTTGTGTTTCAACAACTGAGGAACTGTGAGGGTTACTTACCAGAGCCAGTGCCAGAGGACATCACTGGGGGCCATGCTCTCCTTCTGCCAAAAGACACTGGGGTTGTGAACTGTCCAAGTGTAATAGAACATAAAACAGTGCAGCACAGGAAACGTCCCTTCAGCCCACAATGCCCACGCCGAACATGATGTCGAGTTAAACTAATCTCCTCTGCCTGCACGTCATCTATATCCCTCCATTCCTTACATATCCATTGATGTGCCTGTCTAAAAGCCTCTTAATAGTACTGACATTAAATTCAATTCAACCCCTCCTTGTAGCTAATAATACCACCTAACCCAGGCAGCGTTCTGGTAAATAAAAATCCACTCTCGGATGATGTTGGGTTGACTCACACTCAGAGAAACGCTGTCGTCTGGGTCTGGGTCCTGATGGAACCGTACCTGATTCTGCACAAGTCCCATCTCTGCTGCTCAGCAATCAGACAGCAACTGGCCTTTAAACACGTGCTTTATGTGAAGAATGACATTCGAGTCTCAGTCAAACAGCGCCCATCGTGCCATGCTGAGTAGTGGGCACCCATTTTTATCAAGCCCAATCTCCAGCATTTGGCCCAGTAGTTGGGTGATTCAGGTTCTCAGCTTGACGTTTCTTACCTATTGCTGGGTGTTCACTTTGTTTCTCCCGGGTAGATTCAGGTGAGCAGTGTGTGAAACCATCCAGTCAAATATTGCAGTTGGCAGGATTTCCCCCTGAAATAATCTTCAGCACAACCGAAACATCACCAAACCTGGACCACCTGGTGTCATGTAGCATAGGCCACATCACTTGATCGAATTCCTCAACCATGGGGTGAGCTCCATGTATTAGACCACAAAGGGGTGGTCGTGGCAATGTTACAGGCTGAGCAGTCAAGGCTCAGGGACTGATCCAGAGGACTGAGTTCAAATTCTACCGTGGGGGAAATCCAAGTGTCCAAATAAATCCTGATTTAAAGCTAGTCTCAGTAACACTAACCACAAAACCACTGGATCCTCATGAAACCCATTTGATTCACCAGTCCCACCAGGCAAGGTCTTCATTGGGCCTGGGCTGTCTGAGACTCTGCACCCATCAGTGTAGTTCTCTCTCACTGCCTCCTCTGATCATGGCCCATTGGGAATGGTCAGTAAGTCCTCGCTTAGTCCGCAATGTGGACGTCCTGAAGGGGTGAGTGATTAATTAGAGCAGGCATAGGGATATCCTACGGGATCACTGCGACACTGTGCCCTGGCAATTCGCTATTTAACGTGCATGATCACGACATTGCGTTTGTACTTTAGAATAGTCAGAGCACAAGGAGAGTATAAATGTCAAGAAGTCTTGATGCAGCTCTATAAAACTTGGGCAAGTCTGCATTTGGAGTATCGCCTGCAATTCTGGTCGCCCCAATTACAGGAAAGATGTGGAGGTTTTGGAAAAGGTGCAGAGGAGGTTTACCAGAATGCTGCTTGGATTTGAGGGTGTGAGCTGCAAGAAGAGCTTGGACACACTTGGATTGTTTTCCCTGGAACATTGGTGGCTGTGGAGATAGCTGATAGAAGTATATAAAATGATCAGAGATATAGATGGGGTAGACAGTCAGAACCTTATTTCCAGGCTGGAAATGTCAAAGACTTTAAGGTGAGAGGGGCAAAGTTTGAAGGAGGTATGCAATTTTTTTAGTGGTGGGTGCCTGGAATGTGCTGCCAGAGGTGGACATGGTGGCAGATACAATCTTAGTGTTTAAGAGGCTTTTGGATAAACACATGGATATGATGGTATGGAGGGATATGGATCACATGCAGGCAGAGGGGATTAGTTTAACTTGGCATCATGTTCAGCACAGACATTGTGGGCTGAATGGCCTGTTCATGTGCTGTTGTACTATTCTATGTTCGATGATTCCCATCTAATCTAGGGACCTGTAGATCAAGCTCTCTAACCCTGGATTACTTGGGATACTGGGTCCAGACTCTGTACATTCACTCACTCAGCAGGTTGTGTGAGTTGGACGGGAGCAGGGAGAAGAAGGGATGACCAGGGGTGGGACAAGTCTTTGATTATGTTGGCTGCTTTCCCAAGGCAGCGTGAGGAGTAGATGATCGCAGCTTGTGTAACAAGTGGTGAAGTTCCGCAGAGCTGGGGCCAGGGCTGACCACTGCAAGTGACAATGTGTTGCAACATGAACCTACACTGCCACCCTGAACTCCAAGAAACCAGACAATATGTTCACATTTGTTGCTACTTCTCATGTATCTTTCAGTGACAAAAGTCCAACAGACCAATAATTGTTCTCTAAAATAGTCCTGGGGAGATTATAAAATTCTCGTTACACAACATCCGGTTCGACATTAAAGAGGAATGTGATGGCAGTGAGTTTTCTCTGGTTGGTTGTTTAAATCTAACTTATGGCCATGACATGACAGACATCTCTTCAATGCATAATATCCATAAAATATTTAAGATTAAAGATAATGTTGCAACAAGAATCAGGGGAATATCTTCAATTATACTGGTATCTGGAATTTGACATGGATCAGAGCGATGCTCCACTCAATTAATTGAAAGATACAGCTTGGAAACAGGCCCTTCGGCCCACCGAGACCATTCTGACCATCGATCACCTGTTCACACTAGTTCTATGTTATCCCACTTTCACATCCACTCCTTAAACGCTAGGGGCAATTTACAGAGGCCAATTACCGTATAAAACCCACACGTCTTTGGGATGTGGGTGGAAACTGGAGCACGCCGAGAAAACCCACGCGATCACAAGGAAAACGTGCAAACTCCACACAGACAGCCCCCGAGGTCAGGAATGAAACTGGGCCTCTGGCGTTGTGAGGCAGCAGTTCTACCAGTTTTGCCATCCTTAAGTCTTAAGTTAATGACTAAATTGTTTAAATGAAACATATATCCATTGCTACTTGATCCAGAGTTATATTTAGGTTGAATGTCACTGT
Source organism: Rhinoraja longicauda (assembly GCF_053455715.1). NCBI lineage: Eukaryota > Metazoa > Chordata > Chondrichthyes > Rajiformes > Arhynchobatidae > Rhinoraja > Rhinoraja longicauda. The sequence goes on from NW_027604331.1 coordinate 3,887, forward strand.
GATGCCTGACTCTTGCTACCTGCTCAGTCACAGGCAGCTGAGGTGGGCAACTGAGGTGTTCACCACAAAACACACAGTCACCCTGTGACTGCAGCGAGTGTAAAGTCACAAGAAAGGTCTCGAACTGAAACCTCACCCATTCCTTCTCTCCAGAGATGCCTTCTCTCCAGCAGTTTGTGTCTACCTTCGATTTAAACTAGCCATTACACTGAATCAGGGCACAGGCCACACACTGAGATATCCTCAGTGTCAGAAACAACTAATATCACCTCTGCTCTATCAAAATAGGAACTCAAACCGCTTCCTGTGAACTTAGGCTGGTTTGATTCAAGTTTGCAAATGTGGGACAGATTGAGGGACGTACAGCCATTTTCCCAGGCGTGAAGGCATGGTTCCCTTTGTCCCAGGGCCATCCTCTGCCTGATGAAGGAGGTGACACCACGGAGTCTGCTCCTGAGACACCCACACACTATATCCTGCACTCTTTCTCCTTTCTCTTGTGGCACTACCAGCTGCACTCATGTGTGGTTTGATCGTACTCATGGATGGTATGATTTGCCTGGAAACACACAAGGTTTTGCGCTGTATCTCGGCACACGTGCCAATGATAAACCAGTACCAATACCGGTAGAGTGTGACAACTTTGTGGAAGGTGAAGTGCAGAGCAGGAGAGACTGCCCACCGGGCAGACTGAACTTGCCCTCTTTCGAAGAGTCAAAGAGTCTTACGGCATGGAAACAGGCCCTTTGGCCCAACTTGCCCACACCGGCCAACATGTCCCA
>NW_027604332.1:0-4639 GCF_053455715.1 Rhinoraja longicauda
AAACACTTCAATGATCAGGGACTGTCATTAAAAATGATCAATATATATGACAGGCAATGGTGTTATTTTTTCTGCTTAATCTGCGTCTTTGATTGGGTGAATGTGAGGGGCTGGGGGTCCTGGAGCGGGGCCGGCGATGGGATCATCCGCCCGGGACTGACAGCTGGAAGATGCGGCGGTGAATGTGAGGAGCCGGAGCCCGGAGCGGAGAGACTGCGGCCGCCCTCTGGGATGCGCTCAGGGCGCGGGTTTATTAATGAGCCGCAGCTCTGAGGTGAGCGGATATTTCACCGCGCTCTTCACCTGCTCCCTGAACTTGGACTGGGTCGCCGCGTAAATAAATGTGTTGGTGCAGCAGCTGAGATTCCTCAGCAAAAACCCGACGTTGTTTAAGATATATTGAGAATGATTCAGATCAGCTCCAATCCCTGTGATCTGATAATAGACGAAGTTTACAACCATCGTCAGCCACAGGAGGATGAAACTGCCGGAGATGGTGAAGAGTAAAACCACAGACCTCCTCCTGCTCTCCATCTCCGGGTCACTGCGTTTCTCCCCCTTGCTCTGACCCCTCAGCCCCTGACGGACCCGACTGGCCACTAAAATGTGCCGGACTGTCAGAGCGTTGAGCAGCAGGATCACAGCGAAAGGGAGGAACGGAGTTAAAACCGTGTCGAACCAGTCAAATGCCACCCACCCGGGGTCAGTGTAATAACTGTCCACCGGGTCACAGCCCCAAGGGACATTGTCGATGGTTGTCCAGGGTTCCCGTGTGAAGTAGCGGGGAACGTTTTTCAGACACAGCAGAACGCCGGCTGTTGCGAGAACCGCAGCCGCAGTTTTCCCGGTGCAATATTTTGTTTTCAGCTTCTGGCAACAAATGGCGACAAAGCGATCAAAGGTGAAAGTGACGGTGAACCAGACAGAACAGTCTGTAGCTGCAAACTGCAGTACAAGGTTAACACTGCACACAGGGGTGATGGACAGGAAACTCCAATAAAAGTAATGAGATCGGATCTGATACAAAATGACCTCGATGATCAGGGTGAGTAGATCGGCCGCTGCCATGGCCACCAGGTAGCGAGTGGTGCAGGTGGAGAGGCCGCACTTTCCCCGGGACAGGATCACAATCACCACTAAATTCACTGCGGAAAGAGAAGGGGAGCGGACACTGGGCATCACTGAACATGGTCTCCGGGGCTGAACACCGGCTCCACTTTCAGCTGGAGATCAGGAGTGTTGGAGTCGGTGCGCGGCTGCAGGTTTAACAATGTCAGACCCGGCTCCGACTGTGCCCGACCTGCCTGCTTCAGGGGAGAGGAGATAAGGCGACGGGCGGGGTAAAGGGAGGGGATGGAACGAGCAGCCGCCCGCTACAATAAGCGGAATGGTCCTGTCTACAGTTAACCCCGTTCACAGTCTCTGATGGGGTCGGTTTCACAGACTTAACCGTGACCGGCCGCGTTTAACCAGGGCTCTGGGAACTCGGCATCTAATGGGGACGAGGAGGGTTCACGGGGGAAGGCAGGGATAACTTAGGATCCGGCAGCAGAGTGGCTCCATTAATGGTTTCATTCCTCAGTTCGGTAACAACACACGCCGGTAGATCCGCGGCCACTGGTTCAGGAGATCGATCCAATTATTAACCAACAGGCGGTGGAATCCGACTGTGACAGACTCCACAGTGAGACGTGTCCACAGGAGCGGGTGTTCACTCTGATCAATAACTCAGACACAGTAAACTTCACAATATAAACCCCTCCCAGTCACACCGTCCCGGAGAGCTGCCTGTCCCGAGCACTGGTACAACTCTGGGCAAGGTCCCACTGAAGGCAAGAACAACATTCTAGTGGGTCCCGGCAGTGAGAGAAAAAGAGGGTTAGTTTCGGCTGTCTGAAAATAAGAAAAATCACAGCGTTAATTCAAAAATATTTCACTGAGAGGATTGATACACTTCACATATTCTTGTACAACGATCATCAGTTGGGAATATTGTAACATCATCAGAACCAGGTCAACACCGGTTAACGGACGGAGTTATAAAACATGAATTGTTCTGCTCACTTACCAGGGACTCCAACGGCAGCAATGATCACGTACAAGATATTCTGCACGGCGTAATATTCCCAATAATGGTGCCCCATTTTCTCTGCCCAGCGACGTGTCCCCGTGAGCTACCGGTAATCTCTCGGAATGAAATGCTGGGGCAGAACATTCCCGGAGATTTTATACCATTTTCCGTACCACTGGGACTGTAAAGTTTTAGCAGAGTTTAAAAATAGAGATTTTGAAATGATTCGCAAACAGATGACATCAAGTCAAGTCAAGTCAAGTCAATTTATTTGTATAGCACATTTAAAAACAACCCACGTTGACCAAAGTGCTGCACATCTGACTAGGAAAAAAAGAAACATACAGTGGCAGGCAGCCAAACACAACGGCGCGGCCATCTTGAACAAAATGTTAATTCAATCACCCACAGTCCAACAATAAAAGCACTAAACAGGCACCCAAATTACCTAACCCCAAAACCCCCCCAAAACACAGTCCAACAATAAAAGCATTAAATAGGCATTCAAATCACACACCCCAAAACCCCCAAAAACACAGTCCAACAATAAAAGCATCAAACAGGCACTCAAACCACCCAACCCCAAAAACACACAAAAAAAGAAACATCCATCAAAGAAACATCCATCACAGTGAGTCTCCTCCAGTCCTCTCCTCACTGTGATGGAAGGCCACAATGTCTTTCCCTTCTCCCGCTGTCCTCGCCCGCAGTCAGGTTGTTGTGGTTGCAGGCCGCACCGGACGGTCCACAGCGGGCCAAGCCCAAGGCGCGTCGCGTCGCAGCCGCTCCCGCAGCCTCCGAAGACGGCCGGCTCCGCCGATGATAAGTCCGATCCGGGGCGGGCGAACACGCTGCTGCCGCTGTTGCTGCACGTCGGGGCGGTCGTGGCTCCCGACATTGAAGCCCCCGCCCAGCAGAGAAATATCCCGCGGCATATCTTAGGCCGCGCCGGACGGTGAAGTGTCCGCGACCCAAGCCCCGCGATCCGGGGCGGGCGAGCACGCTGCCGCTGCCGGAGCTCCCGATGTCGGCATCCACGCGGCCCGAGCCTAAGGCGAGTCGCAGCCGCAGTCGCAGTCGCAGCCGCTCCCGCAGCCTCCGAAGACGGCCGGCTCCGGTGGTGGTAAGTCCGATCCGCGGGCTCTGCGAACCAGAGCCCTGGAGGCCGACAGCTCCAGGAGTTGGGCCGATGGTAGGCCGCAGCAGGAACGGAGACACGGCCCAGAAAACAAAGGTCGGGTCTCCGTTCTGAAGGGACACATATTTACAGTGTTACAGTTTCCCCCTCCCCCCCACATACACACATAGTACACAAACACAAAAACAACACATCACAACTACAATTAAGACCAAAAAAAACCAACAAAAACACAAAGACAAATGGACCGCGGGTGAGCGGCAGCTGCTAGGGCAGAGCCGCCATTTTGTCTTCAGCCAAGTGAAATCCCTGCTGAGACAGGTCGTGATTTATTCAGGGAATTGATTGAGAAACTCCAAAGACTGGGAATTGTGGCGATACTGAGGGATGGAAATTGGGAGCGGCATTGCTCCAGCAAATGGGATATTGCTTCAAACTCCATCTGGTCCAACTCTCCGCCTTATGTTGTTTGTCTGATTTCATTCAACCCGCTTCACTCACTAAGGCAATCCCAAATTCCAGGGACCCTCTCAGGGCTTCTGGTGCCCGGTTTGAAGGTGGACTGGGCGACGTTTGTCCACAGGTTGAGGAATTAGATCAACAGATCACCTCGCACTAAAGTGGCCCCTCCACTCTGCTTCACCACTCAATATGATCGCGGCTTAACTGACTGCAACCTCACCCCCACACTCCCGGCGAGGCCGGTAACCATTCACTCCTTGCTTGCCTGCAGTGGGGCTGATTTTTGCGCCGGGACAATAACATTCTCTGCCTTCGTCACCTCTGAGCAGGAACGACCCAAAGACTCGCGACACTCAGAGAACAGAAACATTGTGGCTTCAGAATTGTCCGAAACCCAAATAAAACAGCGAATGATGCGACACATCTCCCCGCTCCCTTTCTGTCTCCCTCCATCCATACTGCTTTCGCTCTCTATGAATTATCACTCTCTCCTACCATCTCTATTCTTCCTCTCTGCTCCGCCATCTTTCTGTCAACCTCTCTCTCCTAACCCCCCCTCCTTCTCACTCCCATTGCATTTATCCCTCCGTTTCTTTCTAACTATCTGACCATTCCCTCGCTCCGTTTTGCCAACCCACGCGATCTGAACTCCGCTCTCTTTTCATGTTCCCACTCTCCCTTTGTTACTTAACTTTCCCTCCATCTCTTCTTTCGTCTTCTCCGCTATCTCTTCCTTTCATCACTGTACTCCCTATCTGTCTCTCTCTTTTCCCCAACACTCCTCCTGCTCGCCCTCACCTCTCTCTCCAAGGCCTTTCTTGCGAAGTGCGGTTAAAACGGCTAGCTACCATGGGATGTCTCACTACCCCGTTCCCTCACACTTCAATAGCCCTTCCAGGTGAGGCTGCTGTTCACATGCACCTCATCTAACCCCTTCTATTGCATGCGGTGTTCCAGAAATGGTCTCC
>NW_027604333.1:0-4637 GCF_053455715.1 Rhinoraja longicauda
TTAGGCCATTCGGCCCATCGAGTCTACTCCACCATTCAATCACGGCTGATCTATCTCTCCGTTCTAACCCCATTCTCCTTCCTTCTCCCCATAACCCCTGACACCCGCACTGATCAAGGATCTCCGGTTTTCCTCCCACACTCTGAAGGCATACAGGTTTGTGGGTTAATTTGCTTCTGTAAAAATTGTAATTTGTCCCTAGTGTGTGTAGGATAGTGTTAGTGTGCGGGGATCGCTGGTCGGCACGGACTCGGTGGGCCGAAGGGCCTGTTTCCGCGCACACTACCAAGGCCTTTCACTATTCTGTGTCTCTGAGATTCACGAGAAACTGGAATGGGAACTGACCGAGAAATCCCCTACTATATCCCTGCTCACTGCCCAGCTCGCCTCTGACCGTTACGGTTGCCAACTGTCCCGTATTAGCCGGGACATCCCGTAGTTTGGGCTAAGTTAGTTTGTCCGTACGGGACCGCCCTTGTCCCGTATTAGTAGGGTTGCCAACTTCCTCGCTCCCAAATACGGGACAAAGGGTGACGTCACCGCCCCGCGCCCCACGTGACCTCACCCAGCCAGCGGCCACGTGCTCCCACTCCACCAATGGCGGCCGCCCGGGCCAGGAGGCGGGTTGCCAGGCAACCTCCGTCAGTCAGCGCCCGGGCGGCCGCCATTGTTGGAGCGGGAGCACCTGGCCGCTGGCTGGGTGACGTCACCTTGTCCTTTATTTGGGAGTGTGGAAGTTGGCAACCCTACTCTCATTTTGCTGCTTATCTTGAGGTCCTACAATGCAAACAAACAAAGTGACCCTCCATCACTGAACCTTGTCTCAGCTGTTGAGGCTGCTACTGATTAGTTTAGCTTCATATAGTTTAGAGATACAGCGCGGAAACAGGCCCTTCGGCCCACCGAGTCCGTGCCGACCAGTGATCCCCCCACACTAACACTATCCTACACACACTAGGGACAATGTACAATTTTACAAGCCAATTAACCTCCAAACCCGCACGTCTTTGGAGTGTGGGAGGAAACCGGAGCGCCCGAGGAAAACCCACGCAGGTCACGGGGAGAACGTACAAACTCCGTACAGACAGCACCCGTAGTCGGGATGGAACCCGGGTCTCTGGCGCCGTGAGGCAGCAGCTCTACCCGCTGCACTACTTTCCACCATTTCAGAAGCCAATACCAGATGTTTTTCCCATTAACAGATGCTCGCTCACAAATACTTTGCATTTATTTGCAAGTGGAAACACAAACTTAGACACTATTTATAAACAGAATTATAATTAACATGATTAAAACCGCAACTAAATGCGAGCAGCTGAGAGTTGGAGGAGACGGTTCACACACAGAGGGTAGTGAGTGGTCCGTGGGTGTATGGAACCGGCTGCCACAGGAGAGGGAGGTGAGACTGGGACTATCCCAACGTTTTAAAACACACTGGGACAACTACACGGAGAAGACTGTTGCTCTCCTAGTTTGAGGAAGGACATTCGTGCTATTGAGGGCGTGCAGCGTAGGTTCACCAGGTTAATCCCCGGGATGGCGGAACTGACACATAATGAAAGAATGGGCTTGTATTCACTGGAATTTAGACAGGTGAGAGGGGATCTTATAAAAACATATAACATTCTTCAGGGATTGGACAGGCTAGACGCAGGAGAAATGTTCCCCATGTTGGGGGAGTCCAGAACCAGGGGTCATAGTTTAAGAATAAGGGGTCGGCCATTTAGAACGGAGATGAGGAAAAACATTTTCACTCAGAAAGTTGTGAATCTGTGAATTCTCTGCCACAGAAGGCAGTGGAGGCCAATTCACTGGATGTTTTCAAGAGAGAGTTAGATTTAGCTCTTAGGGCTAACGGAATCAAGGGCTATGGGGGAGAAAGTAGGAACGGGGGTACTGATTGTGGATGATCAGCCATGATCATATTGAATGGCGGTGCTGGCTCAAAGGGCCGAATGGCCTCCTCCTGCACCTATTGTCTGTGTTTCTATGACAGGTTTGGAGGGACATGGGCCAAAGGCAGGCAGGAGGTACCAGTGTAGTTAGGGCATGGAAACGATGACCAAAGAAAAAGGGAGGGAGAGGGATAGAAGGGGATGAGGGGGGAAATAGAGAGATATAGGAAGGTAGACACAGAGTGCTGGAGTAACTCAGCGGGTCAGGCAGCATCTGTGGAGAACATGGATAGGTGACGTTTCACAGAGTGCTGGAGTAACTCAGCGGGTCAGGCAGCATCTGTGGAGAGAAGGAATGGGTGACGTTTTGGGTCGACCCATCTGGGGGTGGGAGATGAGTGTGGGGGGGGAGGGAGTGGGGTGATTGGGGTGTCAGAGACGGGGCAGGAAAAAGAGGGGGGGAATAATTTGTAACTGGAGACTGAAACGTTCATCAGGGAGGCAAAAACAGATGTTGTTCCCAGTCCCAGATGTTGTTCCCAGTCCCAGATGCCAGGTCACAAATACTTTCCATTTAGTTGTGAGTGGGAAACACAAACTTGTAGACACTATTTATAAACAGAATTATAATTAACTGGATAAAAACCACGACCTAATGTGAATAGCTGAGAGGGTGGTGGGTGTATGGAACGAGCTGCTGCCGGAGGAGGTAGTTGAGGCTGGGACTATCCCATCGTTTAAGAAACAGTTAGACAGGTACATGGACAGGACAGGTTTGGAGGGATATGGGCCAAACGCAGGCAGGTGGGACTAGTGTAGATGGGGCATGGGCACGTTGGGCTGAAGGGCCTGTTTCCATGCTGAATGATTCTCTGATTCCACGGTTGAATTGATTGAAAGATACAGCACGGAAACAGGCCCTTCGGCCCACCGAGTCCATGTCGACCATCAATCACCCGCTCACACTAGTTCCATGTTATCCCACTTTCCCATCCACTCCCTGCACACGGGGGGGCAATTTACAGAGGGGACGATTAACCCACAAACCCGCATGTCTTTGGGATGTGCGAGTTAAGATAAGTTGAAAGTTGAGGCAGGGACTATCCCAACGGTTAAGGAACATTTAGACAGGTACATTGACAGGACAGGTTTGGAGGGATATGGTCCAAACGCAGGCAGTTGGAACTAGTGTAGATGGAACATGATGGTCGGGGTGGGCAAGTTGGGCCGAAGGGCCTGTTTCCCTGCTATATCACTCTGTGACTCCAGAGCACCCAGAGGACACCCAGGCGGTCACAGGGAGAACGTTCTCCACAGATGCTGCCTGACCCGCTGAGTTACTCCAGCACTCTGTGAAACGTCAACTATCCATGTTCTCCACAGATGCTGCCTGACCCGCTGAGTTACTCCAGCATTCTGTGAAACGTCAACTATCCATGTTCTCCACAGATGCTGCCTGACCCGCTGAGTTACTCCAGCACTCTGTGTCTATCTTCAGTTTAAACCGGCATCTGCATTCCTTCCAACAACTAACTAAAATTTCCTGTCCGTGGCCCTGAAAAGTTTCAATGTAACCGTTGGCCAGATACCAACTGTTCTGCAGATAGATAGGAGAGACACAGAGGCCAACAAGGCTTCCCACACACTGGCGTTCGTCAGTCAGAGTATCGAGTACAGAGGTTGGGAGGTCATGTTGGAGTTGTAGAAGATGTTTCTCCCTATAACCCCAGACTCCCGGACTAATCAAGAACCTGCCTTAAACATACCCACTGACTTGTGGCCTCCACAGCCGTCTGTGGCAATGAATCCCACAGATTCACCACCCTCTGACTAAAGAAATTCCTCCTCATCTCCTTCCTAAAGGAACGTCCTTTAATTCTGAGGCTGTGCCCTCTGGTCCTAGACTCTCCCACTAGTGGAAACATCCTCTCCACATCCACTCTATCCAGGCCTCTCACTATTCTGTACGTTTCAATGAGGTCCCCCCTCATCCTTCTAAACTCCAGCGAGTACAGGCCCAGTGCCCACAAACGCTCATCCTACGTTAACCCACTCATTCCTGGGATCGTTCTTGTAAACCTCCTCTGGACCCTCTCCAGAGCCAGCACATCCTTCCTCAGATACGGGGCCCAAAACTGCTCACAATATTCCAAATGTGGTCTGACCAGCGCCTCGTAGAGCCCCAGCATTACACACACCCCTGTGCCCAGCGCCTCGTAGAGCCCCAGCATCACACACACCCCTGTGCCCAGCGCCTCGTAGAGCCCCAGCATTACACACACCCCTGTGCCCAGCGCCTCGTAGAGCCCCAGCATTACACACACCCCTGTGCCCAGCGCCTCGTAGAGCCCCAGCATCACACACACCCCTGTGCCCAGCGCCTCGTAGAGCCTCAGCATTACACACACCCCTGTGCCCAGCGCCTCGTAGAGCCCCAGCATCACACACACCCCTGTGCCCAGCGCCTCGTAGAGCCTCAGCATTACACACACCCCTGTGCCCAGCGCCTCGTAGAGCCTCAGCATTACACACACCCCTGTGCCCAGCGCCTCGTAGAGCCCCAGCATTACACACACCCCTGTGCCCAGCGCCTCGTAGAGCCTCAGCATTACACACACCCCTGTGCCCAGCGCCTCGTAGAGCCTCAGCATTACACACACCCCTGTGCCCAGCGCCTCGTAGAGCCCCAGCATCACACACACCCCTGTGCCCAGCGCCTCGTAGAGCCTCAGCATCACACAC
>NW_027604334.1:0-4619 GCF_053455715.1 Rhinoraja longicauda
GAAGGAAGCGAATGGTATGTTGGCATTCATAGCGCGAGGATTTGAGTATAGGAGCAGGGAGGTTCTGCTGCAGTTGTACAGGGCATTGGTGAGATTGCTGAAATTTTGTTCTCCTAATCTGAGGAAAGACATTCTAGCCTTAGAGGGAGTACAGAGAAGGTTCACCAGATTGATCCCTGGGATGGCAGGACTTTCATATGAAGAAAGACTGGATCGACTAGGTTTATACTCGCTGGAATTTAGAAGACTGAGGGGGGATCTTATAGAAACATAAAATTCTTAAGGGGTTGGACAGGCTAGATGCAGAAAGATTGTACCCGATGTTGGGGAAGTTCAGAACCAGGGGTCACAGCTTAAAGATAAGGGGGAAGTCATTTAGGACCGAGATGAGAAAACATTTCTTCACACAGAGAGTGGTGAGTCTGTGGAATTCTCTATAAACAGAAGGTAGTTGAGGCCAGTTCATTGGCTATATTTAAGAGGGAGTTAGAAGTGGCCCTTGTGGCTAAAGGGATCAGGGGGTATGGAGAGAAGGCAGGTAGAGGTTACTGAGCTGGATGATCAGCCATAATCATATTGAATGGCGGTGCAGGCTCGAAGGGCCGAATGGCCTACTCCTGTACCTATTTTCTATGTTTCCCATTTTCTGTCTCCCTCCTTTCTTAAAAAGTGGAATAACATTAGCTACCGTCCAATCCACGGGAACTGCTCCTGAATCTATAGAACATTGGAAAATGAACACCAATTCGTCCACAATTTCTAGAGCCACTTCCTTAAGTACCCTGTGATGTAGACCATCAGGCCCTGGGGATTTATCAGCCTTCAATTCCGTCAGTCTACCCAACACCATTTCCTGCCTAATGTGAAATTCCTTCAGTTCGTCCGTCACCCTAAGACCTCCGTCCACTAGTACATCTGGGAGATTGATTGTGTCTTCCTTATTAAGACAGATCCAATGTACCTGGTCAGCTCGTCTGCCATTTCCTTGTTTCCTTAATAAATTCGCCTGCTTCTGTCTTCAAGGGACCCACATTTATCTTACCATTTTTAAACTCTTGACATACCTAAATAAGCTTTTACTATACACATTTATGTTCTTGGATATTAGGTTACCGCTAAACTGTAGCCTTGAAATCAGAGGAATTAAACATCAGCAGGTGTCCACATTGCTCAAAGATGCAGAAAACATAACATAATTGCCTGTCATATACATTGGTCATTTTTATAATAGTCCTTGATCATTGAAGTGTTTATTTCAGTGTCTACGAGTGCCAGGTTTGCACTGCACGACGGGAGATTTTCTCGCTTGAACTACTTGATAAATAAGCACACAAATAAAGTCTGCGTGTGTGGCAGCTTTCTCTGTAACACTGTGTAGACAGCCCAGACGGATGAGTTGGTCATTTACTCTCAGACCGACCTTGTTGTCTGGCCTGAGGGTTTGAATTCACATCTACCTGTCGACTGGTCTGAAGTAGTTCACTACAAAATATACTGCAGATTGAATAGACCCACAGGTAGTGTTCACCGCATGGAATTAATATTCCCACTGGGCGAAGGCAAGAGCACAGTTACTCAACTCCCCCTTTCTCAGATCTGAAGATACGTTTTAATTTTCAGCGTTGTGTATTATTCTTTCAAATGTATTGCGGAGAGAGTTCATTACCATTTCTAACCTGTGTTAATTAAGAAGAAAATAACAAGTTAATGCATCTTCAGCTGCCGTGTTTACCAGCGTGGATCGAGCAGCAAAATGGAGTTAGTTCTCATTAAAGTTTAGATTAATTATGGATATTGAACTTGAGTTGACCCTTTAGAATCGAACATTTGAATTAAAAAGAAGGGATTCTTTGAGAGGATCTGGGAAAAATGGATCGTTTATTTGAGCCATGACACCAACTAGATAAATGCCGAGCTAGATATTGGAAGATTGTGTTATATAGAACTAGATGGTATGTTTGTGCGAATATTGAAATACCTCTAGATAACAATCGTTACTTTTTAATATTTTATTTAGTAAGTGTACCACACTGTCTTATGCATATGCATTTATTTATTTATCTATCACCTTTATTTATTTATTCATTTTTGATATTTTTCTTATTTTATTTTATTTATGTCGATGATGTACTGTTTTGTATATATCTCTGTGAAAAATCAATAAAATCTGATTGAAAAAAAGAAAGGATCCTTTATTTTACATCTTATCAAATGTAAAACATCGGGGTCAGATTTAATGTGATCATGTCACTGCTTATCCACACACATCACTGACCACACTGATAATGTCGCTGCTTATCCAGACTCGTCACTGACCACACTGATAATGTCACTGCTTATCCAGAGAGAGAGAGAGAGAGAGAGAGTGAGGATTGTGGAGAGGAAGAGGGAAGGAGTGTGGAGAGTAAGGGAGGTGAGTGGGGAGAGAGGAAGGTGTGTGGGGAGAGAAAGGGGAGGAGTGGAGTGAAAGGAGGAGGAGTGTGGGAATGGAGGATGGGAAGAGAGGGGATGTGGGGAGAGGAATTGAATACTGTGGGAAGAGAGAGAAGGTAGGATGAATGTGGAGAGCGAGGGGGAGTGTGGTGGGAGAGAGGGGGAGTGTGGGTTAAATGACGGGGAGGAGTGTGGGGAAATAGGTTGTTTTAGGGGACAGGGGAGGGAGGAGTGTGAGAGAGAGGGAGGAAGGATGGTATGGAAAGAGTGGAGGGATGGGGACAGAGGGGAGGGGAGAGAGAGGGATAGGAGTGACGGGAGGGTGGTGGAGTATTGGGAGAGATAGAGGGGGTGTGGGGAGAGAGAGGGGGAGGAGTGTGGGCAGAGAGGGGGTTGTGCGTGGGGAGAGAGATGGGGAGGAATGTGGGGAGAGAGAGAGAGGGGAGGAGTGTGGGGAGACAGAGGGGGAGGAGTAGTGAGTGTGTGGGGAGAAAGACGGAGTGTGGGGATGGAGAGTGAGAGGAGAGTGGGGAGAGAGGAAGTGCGGAGAGAGAGGGGGAGCAGTGTGGGGAGAGAGATTAGAGGAGTGTGGCAGGACAGAGAGGAGTGTGGGGAGATAGTGGGGAGGAGTGTGGAGAGAAGGGAGGAGGTGGGAAGTCAGAGGGTCGGAAAATTGGTGAGCAAGAGGGGGATTAGTATGTGGGGAGAGTGAATGGCGGAGGGGGAGGGAGAGAGGCAGAGAGAGTGAGGAGTGTTGGGGGAGACGCATTATGTGTTACTCTATCACTTGTATGCCGGAGAAAGTTATTTAGTCATTTTAACCACTGCCTATTAAAATGAAAATAACAAATAAATATGTCTGCACCTGCCAACGCGGATAGAACAGCAAGATGCAGTGAGAGCTCATTAGAGATGAGATTAATTACTGATAATATCACTGCTTATCCAGACCTATCACTGACCATACTGATAATGTCACTGCTTATCCAGACCCATCACTGACCACACTGATAATGTCACTGCTTATCCGGACCTATCACTGACCACACTGATAATGTCACGGCTTATCCAGACCCATCACTGACAACACTGATAATGTCACTGCTTATCCAGACCCATCACTGACCACACTGATAATGTCACTGCTTATCCGGACCTATCACTGACCACACTGATAATGTCACTGCTTATCCAGACCCATCACTGACCACACTGATAGTGTCACTGCTTATACGGATCCATCATTGACCACACTGATAATGTCACTGCTTATCCAGACCCATCACTGACCACACTGATAATGTCACTGCTTATCCAGACCCATCACTGACCACACTGATAATGTCACTGCTTATCCGGACCCATCACTAACCACACTGATAATGTCACTGCTTATCCAGACCCATCACTGACCACACTGATAATGTCACTGCTTATCCAGACCCATCACTGACCACACTGACGTCACACACAGGTATGTTCTTTGTATCATCCATTCCAAGGACATCTCACATACTGTAACAACCAGCTACCCAGTTCCATCGCATGCTGCTCAAATATATTTTCACCACCTTTGACAACATTTGCCCCGTCCTGATTGGTACGGACACCTCTGAACTCACTGATGGTTTCACTTCCCATCTGCGTCTGATTCTGAACACACTTACACTACGAATGATCACCCAAATACAGAAAAATCAAGACTTAACTGCTCTTGCAAGTTCCAGTGCTCTCCTCAGTTGTACTTAAAATATCTGCAAGGCCTTTTTGTGTAGTTCTGGTCACCATATTATAGATATGATGTCCTGTTGCCAGAGACAGCGCGGAACAGATTCACCAGGGTGTTATCTGGAATGGACAGCGTTAGTTTGAAGACATAATCAATTGACTGGGCTTGGTCTTCTTGGAGCGCAGGAGGATGAGGGGTAATCTCATAGACGTGTTTTAGACCATGAAAGGAATAGATCGGGTAGATGCTCAGCTTCTCCTGCCCTGAGTAGGAGAATCGAGGTCCAGAGGACATACGTTTAAGTTGAATGGAAAATGATCGAATAGGAATCTGAGGGGTAACCTTTTCACACAATGGGTGGTGGATGTATGGAACAAACTGCCTGAGGAGGTATTTGAGGCAGGGGCTATCCTAATATTTGTGAACATCCAAGGATACACTCAATCCCAAAATGTGC
>NW_027604335.1:0-2500 GCF_053455715.1 Rhinoraja longicauda
CGGTCGTTCGGTCGGTCCATCTGGGTCGGTCGGTCGGTCCATCCGGGTCGGTCGGTCCGTCCGGGTCGGTCGGTCGGTCGGTCGGTCGGTCGGTCCATCCGGGTCGGTCGGTCGGTCGGTCCGTCCGGGTCGGTCGGTCCATCCGGGTCGGTCGGTCCGTCCGGGTCGGTCGGTCGGTCCGTCCGGGTCGGTCGGTCGGTCCGTCCGGGTCGGTCGGTCGGTCGGTCGGTCGGTCGGTCGGTCCATCTGGGTCGGTCGGTCGGTCGGTCCGTCCGTCCGGGTCGGTCGTCCGGGTCGGTCCGTCCGTCCGTCCGTGTCGGTCGGTCTGTCCGTCCGGGTCGGTCGGTCCGTCCGGGTCGGTCGGTCGGTCCGTCCGTCCGGGTCGGTCGGTCCGTCCGGGTCGGTCGGTCGGTCCATCCGGGTCGGTCGGTCGGTCCGTCCGGGTCGGTCCGGGTCGGTCGGTTAGGGTCGGTCGGTCTCATGTGTGTTTCATTTCGTTCCTCAGGTTGGCGGGGCAGGCAGGCAGGCAGGCAGGCAGATAAAAGACGGCGATCACAAGCTTGGAGAACTGCTGGAGTGTCTGTGTTCACTAGACCGGGGGTTCAGCTGAGAAAGGGGCAGCTATCACAGCTACAGGTAAGAGAGAGAGAGATTGTCCAAATCTCACGCACACACACACACACACACACACAAAAAGAGGGAGGGAGAGAGAGAGAGAGAGAGAGAGACAGAGAGGTTGAGAGGGTGAGAGGGAGAGAGATAGAGGGGGAAAGGGAGAGAGAAAGAGGAGGAGAGGGAGAGAGGAAGGGAGAGGTTGAGAGAGAGAGAGAGAGAGAGGGGAGAGATAGAGAGAGGGGGAGAGAGAGGTTGAGAGAGAGAAAGAAAGAAAAACAGGTTGAGAGAGGTAGTGTGAGAGAGTGAGAGAGAAAGGTTGAGAGAGGTAGAGAGAGAGAGAGAGAGAAAGGTTGAGAGAGGTAGAGAGAGAGAGAAAGAGGTTGAGAGAGGTAGATGGAGAGAGAGAAAGAGGTCGAGAGAGGTAGAGAGAGAGAGAGAGAGAGAAAGGTTGAGAGAGGTAGAGAGAGAGAGAGAGAAAGAGGTTGAGAGAGGTAGAGAGAGAGAGAGAAAGAGGTTGAGAGAGGTAGAGAGAGAGAGAGAGAGATTAAGAGGTTGAGAGAGGTAGTGAGAGAGAGAAAGAGGTTGAGAGAGGTAGAGAGAGAGAGAGAGAAAGAGGTCGAGAGAGGTAGAGAGAGAGAGAGAGAGAAAGGTTGATAGAGGTAGAGAGAGAGAAAGAGGTTGAGAGAGGTAGAGAGAGAGAGAGAGAGAGAGAGAGAGAGAGAGAGAGAGAAAGAGGTTGAGAGAGGTAGAGAGAGAGAGAGAGAGAGAAAGAGGTTGAGAGAGGTAGAGAGAGAGAGAGAGAGAGAAAGGTTTAGAGAGGTAGAGAGAGAGAGAGAGAGAGAAAGAGGTTGAGAGAGGTAGAGAGAGAGAGAGAAAGAGGTTGAGAGAGGTAGAGAGAGAGAGAGAAAGAGGTCGAGAGAGGTAGAGAGAGTTAGAGAGAGAGAGAGAAAGAGGTTGAGGTAGAGAGAGAGAGAGAGAGAAAGAGGTTGAGAGAGGTAGAGAGAGAGAGAGAAAGAGGTTGAGAGAGGTAGAGAGACAGAGAGAGAGAAAGAGGTTGATAGAGGTAGAGAGAGAGAGAGAGAAAGAGGTTGAGAGAGGTAGAGAGAGAGAGAGAGAGAGAGAGAGAGAGAGAAAGAGGTTGAGAGAGGTAGTGAGAGAGAGAAAGAGGTTGAGAGAGGTAGAGAGAGAGAGAGAGAGAGAGAAAGGTTGAGAGAGGTAGAGAGAGAAAGAGGTAGAGAGAGAGAGAGAGAAAGATTGAGAGAGGTAGAGAGAGAGAGAGAGAGAGAGAGAGAAAGAGGTTGAGAGAGGTAGTGAGAGAGAGAGAAAGAGGTTGAGAGAGGTAGAGAGAGAGAGAGAGAGAGAAAGGTTGAGAGAGGTAGGGAGAGAGAGAGAGAGAGGTTGAGAGAGGTAGAGAGAGAGAGAGAGAGAGAGGGAGAGGGGGAGAGAGAGAGAGAAAGAGGTTGAGAGAGAGAGAGAGAGAGAGAGAAAGAGGTTGAGAGAGGTAGAGAGAGAGAGAGAAAGAGGTTGAGAGAGGTAGTGAGAGAGAGAGAGAGAGAAAGGTTGAGAGGTAGAGAGAGAGAGAGGTTGAGAGAGGTAGAGAGAGAGAGAGAGAGAGAGAGAAAGGTTGAGAGGTAGAGAGAGAGAGAAAGAGGTTGAGAGAGGTAGAGAGAGAGAGAGAGAGAAAGAGGTTGAGAGAGGTAGTGAGAGAGAGAGAGAAAGAGGTTGAGAGAGGTAGAGAGAGAGAGAGAGAAAGAGGTTGAGAGAGGTAGCGAGAGAGAGAGAGAGAAAGAGAAAGAGGTTGAGAGAGGTAGAGAGAGAGAGAGAGAGAGAGAGAAAGAGGTTGAGAGAGAGAGAGAGAGAAAAAGGTTGAGAGAGGTAGAGAGAG
>NW_027604336.1:0-4615 GCF_053455715.1 Rhinoraja longicauda
GCCGTGTGCGCATCCACTTTATGCACTTGGTTCGGACGTACCTCGTGTCCCCGCAGCTGCTGCGTGTCTCTCTCCGCAGTCTCCATGCTGAGGGCGATTTCAAATGCCCGTGCAAAAGTCAGGTTGGACTCCGACAACAGCCGGCGCTGGCTTGCCTCGTTACAAATCCCACTGACAAAACGGTCCCGAAGCGTCTTGTTCAACGTCGCTCCAAACTCAGTTAACTGCACACTGTTTCAGCTCCGCAACGTAACTGGTCACAGACTCATCCGCCCGCTGGTTGCATCGGTTAAAGCGGAATCTCTCCGCAATAAGCAACGGCTTGGGTTCAAAATGAGTCTTTAAAATGTTCACAATGTCATCGTAGGACTTATCTTTTGGCTTCAGCGGCTGCACCAGGTTCCTTAA
This sequence comes from Rhinoraja longicauda, assembly GCF_053455715.1. Taxonomy (NCBI): domain Eukaryota; kingdom Metazoa; phylum Chordata; class Chondrichthyes; order Rajiformes; family Arhynchobatidae; genus Rhinoraja; species Rhinoraja longicauda. The sequence continues at coordinate 409 of NW_027604336.1, forward strand.
CAGACCATATGTAGATGCTCCCATCACACTTAACAGAGTAGCCACTTGCTTCTCCACTGCAATGTCGTTAGCCTCAAAAAACTGCTCTAAACGTTCCACATACGCCGACCAAGACTCTGTCTTCGGGGCGAACTCCCCTATGGAACCTATCATAGGCATTTTCTGCTTGTTTTATCTTCGTGGCCAACTTTAACTGTGGTGTATTATGATAAGAATCGACGAGTGAGATGGGTTAGCATACAACATATGGCTGCTTTACTTCAACACCACCAGAGAGTGTAATCAGGTATCCCACAATGCTTTATACCCGGAACTACGGCAAGGCTCAGCTGCCAAAACACAAAACTCAAAATGGTAAATACACCACAGGACCATCTCCAACAACTGAGTAAGTGGCTGTGGTCTGACCGGGACCTTGAAGGGAGTAAAAGTGCACTATCACATCCTTTGTGTCTGGACTCCTGAAAAAGGTTCCTGGGAACACAGTGGTCACATAGAAGCCAATAAGCCAGTAAGAAAGTTTTATGAATTGGAGACTTTAAATTGAGTAACCCGTCTCAGGGAGGATGGGGTCTGTAGAAATATTTTATGAATTGGTCAGTGTGTTAACCGAGTTTCCCTCCTGGAGGGGAAGGGGGGATATGTGTTACTTAGACCCTGGAAAACGTACATATTACACACAGGTATCAGCTTGTAAGAGATTAGGAGACAAAGGATGGTCAGTGTAGGGGAAGCATGGAATGTAAAAGCCGAAGGCAAAGCAAGTTTATTTATATAGCACATTCCAGCAAAAAGGCAATTTAAAGTGTTTTACATAAAACATTAAAGAGCAGGAAGCTGAAATAAAATAAGACAGGTATAAAATACCAGAATAAAGGTTACAGTGCAATGCAAGAATAAATAATTATTTGATTTAATAAGAGGCAGCGTCAAACAGAAGTCTTCAGCCTCGATTTAAAGGAACTGAGTGTTGCAGCGAACCTGCAGTTTTCTGGGAGTTTGTTTCATATATGTGGTGCATAAAAAATTAAACGCTGCTTCTCCAGGTTTATTTCTGACTCTGGGACAGAGAACCGATCTGTCCCAGAAGACCTTTTGAAATTAATTCTTTGATAGATTGGATGCGAAGACCTCAGAACTGGAATGATGCGATTCACTTTCTTGGCCTTAGTGAAACTCGAGTAGCTGCTTCTGAAACCGCTGCAGCTATCCTGCTGAGCCATGTCCTTTAACCCTTGAGATATTCTTAAGATGATAGTAGACTGACTGAAGTCAGTAAGCAGGCGGACCAGCTGCTAAGAGAGAGAGAGAGAGAGAGAGAGAGAGAGAGAGAGAGAGAGAGAGAGGGAGAGAGAGAGAGAGAGAGAGAGAGAGGCAGAGAGAGGCAAGAAATGGAAGAAATGGATTGAGGAATGGAAATATGAAGAAAGAGGTGTGGGAGGAGTTTCGGCATATTGGATGGATAATCCAAGTTGTAGAGGGATAGTTACGTACGAAGGAAGGCATATTGAAAGGTTGGGATGTATTATTGGCAGAGTGCCAACGGCATGATGATCAGGAGGAAAAAATGCAGTTGGCCAACAGGATTGTAAACAATTGGTAATGCAAAAATGGAAACCTAAGCAAAATAACCCCGAGGACTCCTTGTCTGGCATGGCGACCCTGTTTATAGAAGAGGAGGATGAGGAGTAAATTGGGAAAGTCGGGAATGGTGTAGAACATCTCCCCCATATGCCCCTAGCTACCTGTCCCCAAGAGCAGGAACTGCCCCACTAAGATACCATGGGGGGGGGCATCGGCACCCCCACAGGGAAGGGCATCCCCAGAGGAAGATGATACCAACAGCGACCGGGAAACTGAAAAGGAGGACGAAAGGAGGGGAAGGGCTGAGGCAGAAGAGGAAGGAGGAGCAGTAATTGAATTAATCAGTGAGAGAGTGCAATGAAGAGCAAAGGAAACGCGAGGCTGAGAACCAGCAGGAAACTAAAAAGACTAAAAAGATAATGCTACTGAGAGCAATGCCAAATCCATTAGCAGGACAGAATGGGGCGCAGGCTGTGATGCATGTATACACCCCATGGAAGTTGCAGGAAATTATGAAGATTTCTAGGAATGCCCCAGACTGCGTTTGGATTTGTGAATTGTATAAGATCAACATTAACCATGTACGAAACAGTCGCAAGAGATGTGTTCACCCTAACGTCCGCTATCCTGAATCCAACCGAGGGGGTACGATGGAGAACCCTTTGGGAACCATACCAGCCCGACCACCCCTAGACGGATGAGGGTTTTTTCTGGGTTTGGTGAATTTCTGCCGGAGTGGATCCCCAACGTGGCAGTGTACACTAAATTACTGTCACCCTTGCCTCCGCCAAGGCACCGCAGCAACTCACTCTCTCACCCCAACAAGAAGAAGCGTGCCGCAATCTAAAACAGTGCTAGTCACTGCACCAGACATTGGTCGTCCTTTATAAGATTGCCCATTTTCAGCTTTATGTGATCAACCTATTGCAAGCCCCAGCCCTCCCAACGCAACTGGCCATTTTCAAGTGCAATGCCCATCCGGGTGGCCGCGACTAAAATTTCCTGGGAAATGCCTGCCCACACCGTAACTTGCGAATCCTGCACCGTAGCTTGCGAATCCTGCACTATGGTCCCCACAGAACCAAAGATTCTAATGGGCAGAACGGCCTTGCCAGACATGGGTGATGTAGGGTTAATGCAGGGGGATGCCTCTGCTGGGCAACGTGATCTTGGAAATGAGAGGATTGTGCCATTGACTCCTTGACTGGGCTCTGGCTTACCCCTCTTGGGCAAATTTGTGTACCTGATGTTTTTCTGCCCATTCCTTTCAACTATATACACTTCCTTACGCATGCTAGTAAGGAGGGTATGGTCAGGATGGCAAAAGAAACATGGTGGCATCCGAAAATTCACCAGGAGGCGTTAAAACAAGCCTCAGATTTTGAAATTTGCAGATGAAATAATCCCGGAAAGACAAAGGGAATGACACTCATATTGGACTGACCATCAGTCACTGAAAGGAAGCATGCACGTACAGCAGGTAGTGAAGAAAGCCAATGGAATGTTGGCCATCATAACAAGACGAGTTGAGTATAAGAGCAAAGAGGTCCTTCTGCAGTTGGAGAACCGCACCTGGAGTGAGACCGCATCTGGAGTGAGACCGCACCTGGAGTGAGACCGCACCTGGAGTGAGACCGCACCTGGAGTGAGACCGCATCTGGAGTGAGACCGCACCTGGAGTGAGACCACACCTGGAGTGAGACCGCATCTGGAGTGAGACCGCACCTGGAGTGAGACCACACCTGGAGTACTGTGTGCAGTTGTACAGGGCCCTAGTGAGACCGCACCTGGAGTACTGTGTGCAGTTTTGGTCTCCGAATTTGAGGAAGGATATTCTTGCTATTGAGGGCGTGCAGCGTAGGTTTACGAGGTTAATTCCCGGAATGGCGGGACTGTCGTATATTGAAAGACTGGAGCGACTGGGCTTGTATACGCTGGAATTTAGAAGGATGAGAGGGGATCTTATTGAAACATAGGATTATTAAGGGATTGAACACGTTAGAGGCAGGAACGGGGTACTGATTTTGAATGATCAGCCATGATCACATTGAATGGCAGTGCTGGCTCGAAGGGCTGAGTGGCCTACTCCTGCACCTATTGTCTATTGACCCTTTGAGTGTATATAAGTAGATCTTATAGAGTTGTCAGGGGCACATTATGATTAAGTGTGTGGAAGTTATTCTGACCAACACACCCTCAGCGATGAATTAATTATTTATGCACAGCAATTAACCCCTGCTTTACCAGTCCTGCATTCCCAGGTACAAGAGGCACAGAAGCCACCACCAGTTACATAAGGGGACGAGTCCATAATACCAGGAGACTACATGCTGAAATCTCTCCTCGGAATAGACGACGTTAACGTATAATGAAAATGCACCTGGTGATCATCTGTCTTAAAGCCTTGCGGATTCCAGGTATGTTGGAGGAAAGAAGTGCAGGCCGGACCAACCGAACCACGATCACCACCTGTGCCAAGGAGACGTACTCTCATGCGATGATGATAACTCGGAGGGATTTAGAGAATGGGACGCCAGCCGACTGAAGGCCTGTATTGGACTTTTGAGGCATCTTCACTTTTCGTGACTGTTGAAGGACCGTCATCATAAAATGTTACCTTGTT
>NW_027604337.1:0-4610 GCF_053455715.1 Rhinoraja longicauda
TTATACACTCTACATGGGCATGTCAGAAGGTAATTCCTTTTTGGCAAGACCTAAAAAAGTTTTTAGATCAATTGATGAATAAGATCATACCAATGGATCCAAGGTTGTTTTTGCTAGGAGATACAAAAGGAATAACACCAAAGTTAAGTTTCGATAAACATCAGGAAAGATTTCTCAAAATATCATTAGCAGTAGCAAAAAAATGTGTTGCGGTTACATGGAAAGAACAAAATGAAATAAGATTCGAAAGATGGCATGCAGAAATGCGGAGTTGTATCCCATTAGAAAAAGCAACGTATAATCTGAGAAATGGATACGACTTCTTTTTGAAGGTGTGGAACCCATTCATGGCAAAGTTAGGATTAAGAATAGGAAGTATTTAAACTCAGGATTGCTTTTTTACCTAACAAGAATTTAAAAAGAAATTACTCGAAAGTGACCCCCTCGGGACTCCAGGTTTCTTTCTTTCTGTCTTTCTTTCTTCTGCTTTTTATTTTTCCTTCTTTTTAACTGAGGGTTGGGGGTGCGGGGGGGGTGGGGGGAGGGGAGAAAATACAGAACAATACGTGTATAATCGAAGTTATAGGTTAGTGACTATTGTTTACTATTGTTTACTATGAAATGTATAATGTATAACGTATGGGTTCTGTTAAAACTTAAATAAAATATTAAATAAATAAAAAACAACCCGAAGGCGCACTAACGTCTTTTGGGAAGAATATTTTTATGGACAATATGGAAGACTAATATCATCAGTTATGGAAATGTATATGAGACCAAGACCAGTGTGAAAATTATGATTGAATGTCTAAACAAACCTGAGCGTAGCATTGTGTGCGTGTGCCCGTGTTTTCCGTTGCAGATGGACAATGAAGAAACATGATGTCAGGCCAATACCCTCTCCCACAATGTCAGCAAGAGCCATTGAGAGGCTCTGTCTGAATGTACCTGTCTAAATGGTTCGTAAACAAAGTGATAGGACATTCCTCATCAACCTCCTCCGGCAGCTCGATCCACACACCTACCATGCTTTGTTTAAACAATTTGCCGCTCAGGTTCCTATTAAATCTCTAACTCATCACCTTGAACCATGTCCTCTGTTTCTCGATTCCCCTACTCTGGTTGTTAGTTTGTGCATTTACCCTATCTATTCCTGTTATGATCTTGTATACCCCGAAAGATAATCCTTCATCCTTCTGCACACCAATAAATAAAGTCACAGCCGCCTCAACTTCTCTGTATCGCTCAGACACTCGAGTGCTGGCGACATCCGAGTAAATCTGTTGTGTATCCTTTCCATCTGAACACCATCTTTCCTCCAACAGGATGACTAAAACTGAACATAATACTCTGAGACCCAATCAATGTCTTGTACAACAGCAACATGACCTCCCAACATCGATATTCAATACTCTGATTGGTGATGGCCAATGTGCCAAAAACCTTCTTGACCACACTATCTACTTGTGAAGCAACTTTCAATGAGCTGTGTACCTGCACTACTGGATCCCTCTTCACTGCAACACTCCTCAGAACCCTGAAATACATTATTTAACCCCTGCTCTGGTTTGACTTCCCAAAATGAATGAATGAACGAGTGAATGAATGAATGAATGAGTTTATTGGCCACATATGTATACATACAAGGAATATGCCTTGGTGCTCCGCTCGCAATTAACAACAAGAGCAAATAGTAAACAATTAAGAACAAAGCAATAGTCAATAGTCAATGTATTTGTCACATACACCTAAATGTGCAGTGAGATAAAAAAAATTACCCGCAGTTCAACAATAAGACCAATAAGAATAATCAATAAAAATATGCAATAATACATACAATCATAAACCAACACCAAACAAAAGAAACATCCATCACAGTGAGTCTCCTCCAGTCACCTCCCAACTGTGATGGAAGGCCAGAATATATTTTCTCTTCCCCTGCCGTCTTCTCCCGCCGTCATGCTGTTGAAGTTGCCACGTCGGGGCGGTCGGGCCTCTCGACATTGAAGCGCCGCGCCGGACGGTGAAAGGTCCGCGGCGGGCCCATCCAACCCCGCGATTCTGGGCGGGCTAAGACGCTGTCGCTGCCGCTGCCGGAGCTCCCGATGTCGGCCCTCACCCAGGGGGCTGCGAGCTTCCGACGTCCAGGCGGCCGTCGCCGGAGCCTCCGGAGACGAGTCGCAGCCGCTCCCGCAGCATCCGAAGGCAGCCAGCGCCGCAGGTGGTGAGTCCGGGCCGCGGGCTCCGCGAACCAGAGCCCAGGTGGTCCCAGCCGGAGGCCGCCAACTCCAGGTGCATGGCTGATGGTAGGCCGCAGCGGGAACGGAGACACGACACAGAAACAAGGTCGGGTCTCCGTTCGGGAGAGACACTTTTACAGTTCACACCCCCCCCCACACACACACATAACACACAACCACAAACACTACATCATATTTAAACTACAATAAAGCAAAAACAACAACAAAAAACACAAAAGACAAACGGACTGCAGGCAAGACGCAGCTGCGAGGGCTTAAAACATTAAGGATACAACATTATGGTTTTGAACATGTAAGTGAAATAAACCAGAGCAAAAAGAGACGACGGACTTTTGGTTATTGAGTAGAGCTACTACTCGCGGAAAACAAAGTTGTATTTATGTCTGGATGCGGCTGCTTTGACAATCGGGAGTCACCTTCCAGAGGGAAGAGCTTCATAGAATTTGTGGATATGGTGAGAGGGGTCACAAATTACCTTATCCGCTCGCTTCCTGGCCCTTGACTGTTCGTCAACCCCCGAAGGTTACAGCCAAAAACCTTCTCAGCTGATGGAACGATTTGTTGCAGCCTCCGGATATCGTGCTTGGTGGCTGGGCCAAACCAGACCATGATGGAGAAGGTGAGGACAGACTCTATGATGGCAATATAGAATTGGACAATCGTTGCCTAAGGCAGATTGCGTTTTCTCAGCTGCCGCAGGAAGTACATACTCTGTTGGGGCTTTTTGACTGTGGATTTGATGGTCGCCCCCAATTTAAGGTCCTTGGAGATAATGGTTCCAAGGGACTTAAAAGACTCCACAGAGGAACTGGGGAGGTGCACTCGTTGGTGTAGAGAGAGTAAAGGTGAGGGGAGAGTACGCATTCTTGCGGTGCTCCTATGCAGAGGGTCTGCGAGTCCAAGATGTGCTTTCCCAGCCTCACATACTGCTTCCTGTCTGTCAGGAAGTTGATGATCCACTGACAAAGGGGTTAAGGCACAGTCAACTGGGAGGGTTTGAAGTGCAGTAGCTCTGGCACAATGGTCTTAAATGCAGAGCTAAAGTCCACAAACAGAATCCTGGCATACGTCCGCTGGCGGACTAGGTGCTGGAAGATGAAGTGCAGGCCTAGGTTGACTGCGTCATCCACAGACCTATTGGCTCGGTGTTCAAACTGCAGGGGGTCCAGCAGATGTTTGTCATCTTTGATGTTTTTCAGCTGGGCCAGCACGTCTTTCAAAGGTGTTCATGACTACAGAGGTAAGTGCGACAGGCTGGTAGTCTATTAAGACCAGCGATCCTTGTCTTTTTGGGCACAGGGATAATAGTGGAGACCTTGAATCAGACAGGGACAGTGCAGGTTTGCAGGGACTGGTTGAAAATGTATGTGTACATCGGTGCCAGTTGTTTGGCACAGAGCTTGGGGGTAGACGAGGAAACACTGGAGATTTCCGGATTTTCTGCTTTCTGAGTAGCCTCTCCACCTCCGCAATTTCTATTGTTAATCTGGAGTCATTCTGTGAGGATGTGCAAATTAGTGATTACAGAGGGGTGGGGAGGGAGGGCCAGTCTTTGCAAACTCCAGTCAGTCTCTGAGTAGGTGTGAATTGCTGCTTGGGGAAGAGTGGGTGGGGACGGATCCAGTCTTTGCAAACCGGAGTCAGTCTTTGAGTAGGTGTGAAGTGGTGACTGGTGGTGGGGGTAGGGGGTCACAGAGTTATGTTTCTGTTTCTGGACCCTGCAGTAAAACTCGTTCCGGTCGTTGGTCAGCTGACGATTGTCCAAGGATCGTGGGGTTTTCCTCTTGTACCTGGTGATTTCTTGCAAGCCCTTCCAAACTGAAGTAGAGTCATTAGCTGAGAACTTGATCCACAGCTTCTCAGAGTACATTTCCTTGGCAGCTCTGATTCATCTTCTCAGCTTGTACTTGGCCTGCATGTACAGGTCTGTATCCCCGCTCCTGTAGGCCTCATCTTTTGACTGGCGGAGCTACCTGAGTTCTGCTGTGAACCATGGCTTGTTGTTTGTTGAACCAGATCCGGGTCTTCCTCGGAATGCAACTGTTCTCACAAAAGCTAACATAGAATGTCACAGTGTCTGATTTACTCATCGAGGCTTGTGGTTGCTTCCCTGAACACATTCCAATCAGGGCAGTCAAACCAGGACTGTAGTTTTTCAATGCCCTCGCTTGTCCATCTTTTCGTTGTTCTGACCACAGGTTTAGCAGATTTTAGTTTCTGCCTGTAGGTCGGAATAAGGTGAATTAAACAACCATCGGAGAGTCCCAGAGCCGCCTGGGGAACAGAGCGATAGGCGTTCTTGATTGAAGAGTAGAAGTGATCAAGTATCATCTCCCCTCTGGTGGGGCA
>NW_027604338.1:0-4597 GCF_053455715.1 Rhinoraja longicauda
TCATATTGAATGGCGGTGCAGGCTCGAAGGGCCGAAAGGCCTACTCCTGCACCTATTTTCTATCTTTCTATGTTTCTATGTGGGAATCACTGAGACATGGCTACAAGAGGGCCAGGGCTAGGAACTGAATATTCAGGTGTACGCAACATATAGAAAAGACAGACAGGTGGGCAGAGGGGGTGGGGTCGCTCTGTTGGTGAGGAATAATATTCACTCCCTTGCAAGGGGTGACATAGAATCAGGAGATGTAGAATCAGTATGGATAGAAATGAGGAATTGTAAGGATAAAAAGACCCTAATGGGAGTTATCTACAGGTCCCCGAACAGTAGCCTCGACATAGGGTGCAAGATGAATCAGTAGCTAAAATTGGCATGTCGCAAATGTAATGCTACAGTGGTTATGGGAGATTTCAACATGCAGGTAGACTGGGAAAATCAGGTTGGTAATGGACCCCAGGAAAGAGAGTTTGTGGAGTGTCTCCAAGATGGATTCTTAGAACAGCTTGTACTGGAGCCTACTCGGGAGAAGGTAATTCTGGATTTAGTGTTGTGTAATGAACCTGATCTGATAAGGGGACTCGAGGTAAAAGAGCCATTAGGAGGCAGTGATCACAATATGATAGGTTTTACTCTACAAATTGAGAGGGAGAAGGGAAAATCGGAAGTGTGAGTATTACAGTATAGCAAAGGGGATTACAGAGGCATGAGGCAGGAGCTGGCCAGAATTGACTGGAAGGAGGCCCTAGCAGGGAAGACGGTGGAACAGCAATGGCAGGTATTCCTGGGAATAATTCAGAAGTTGCAGGATCAATTTATCCCAAAGAGGAGGTAAGATTCTAAGGGGAGTAAGAGGCACCGGTGGCTGACAAGGGAAGTCAAGGACAGCATAAAAATAAAAGAGAAGAAGTACAACAAAGCAAAGAAGAGTGGGAAGCCAGAGGATTGGGACTCTTTTAAAGAGCAACAGAAGATGACTAAGAAGGCAATACGGGGAGAAAAGATGAGGTACGAGGGTAAACTAGCCAATAATATAAAGGAGGATAGTAAAAGCTTTTTAGGTATGTAAAGAGGAAGAAAATAGTCAAGGCAAATGTGGGTCCCTTGAAGACAGAAGCGGGGAAATTTATTATGGGGAACAAGGAAATGGCAGACGAGTTGAACCGGTACTTTGGATCTGTCTTCACTAAGGAAGATACAAGCAATCTCCCAGATGTTCTAGTGGCCAGAGATCCTAGGGTGACGGAGGAACTGAAGGAAATCTACATTAGGCAGGAAATGGTGTTGGGTAGACTGATGGGACTGAAGGCTGATAAATCCCCAGGGCCTGATGGTCTGCATCCCAGAGTACTTAAGGAGGTGGCGCTAGAAATTGTAGACGCATTGGTGAACATTTACCAATGTTGTATAGATTCAGTATCAGTTCCTGTGGATTGAAGGGTAGCTAATGTTGTCCCACTTATTAAGAAAGGAGGGAGAGAGAAAACGGGAATTATAGACCAGTTCGTCTTACATCAGTGGTGGGGAAGGTGCTGGAGTAAATTATAAAAGACAAAATTGCAGAGCATTTGGATGGCAGTAACAGGATCTTTCCGAGTCACCATGGATTTACGAAGGGGAAATCATGTTTGACTAATCTGCTGGAGGATTTAACTAGGAAAATAGACAGGGGAGAGCCGGTGGATGTGGTGTACCTTGACTTTCAGAAAGCCTTCGACAAGGTTCCACATAGGAGATTAGTGGGCAAAATTAGAGCACAAGGTATTGGAGGTAGGGTACTGACATGGATAGACAATTGGTTGACAGGAAGAAAGCAAAGAATGGGGATAAATGGGACCCTTTCAGAATGGCAGGCAGTAACTAGCGTGGTACCGCAAGGCTCGGTGCTGGGACCGCAGCTATTTACAATATACATTCATGACTTGGATGAAGGGATTAAAAGTACCATTAGCAAATTTGCAGATGATACAAAGTTCGGTGGTAGTGTGAACTGTGAGGAAGATGCTATGAGGTTGCAGGGTAACTTGGACAGGTTGTGTGAGTGGGCGGATGCATGGCAGATGCAGTTTAATGTGGATAAGTGCGAGGTTATCCACTTTGGTGGTAAGAATAGGACGGCAGAGTATTATCTGAATGGTGTCAAGTTAGAAAAAGGGGACGTACAACGGGTGTCCTAGTGCATCAGTCACTGAAAGGAAGCATGCAGGTACAGGAGGCAGTGAAGAACGCCAATGGAATGTTGGCCTTCATAACAAGGGGAGTTGAGTATAGGAGCAAAGAGGTCCTTCTGCAGTTGTACAGGGCCCTAGTGAGACCGCCCCTGGAGTACTGTGTGCAGTTTAGGTCTCCAAATTTGAGGAAGGATATTCTTGCTATTGAGGGCGTGCAGCGTAGGTTTACTAGGTTAATTCCCGGAATGGCGGGACTGTCATATGTTGAAAGACTGGAGCGACTAGGCTTGTATACACTGGAATTTAGAAGGATGAGAGGGGTTCTTATCGAAACGTATAAGATTATTAAGGGGTTGGACACGTTAGAGGCAGGAAACATGTTCCCAATGTTGGGGGAGTCCAGAACAAGGGGCCACAGTTTAAGAATAAGGGATAGCCCATTTAGAACTGAGATGAGGAAAAACCTTTTCAGTCAGAGAGTTGTGAATCTGTGGAATTCTCTGCCTCAGAAGGCAGTGGAGGCCAATTCTCTGAATACATTCAAGAGAGAGCTAGTTAGAGCTCTTAAGGATAGCGGAGTCAGGGGAGAAGGCAGGAATGAAGTATTTATTGAGAATGATCAGCCATGATCACATTGAATGGCGGTGCTCGCTCAAAGGGCCGAATGGCCTCCTCCTGCACCTATTGTCTATTGTCTATCGTGCTCCTGTGTTGCATGTGTTCCAGGATCTAACATCTCCAGCTGACCATGTGTGCGTGAGGCTTCTCAGTCAGTGGGTTGGTGCAGGAATGAATCTCCAATTACCATTCAGTGCTTATCCTGGCCGATCTTTGCATCACATAAAAACATCAATGTGTCCCACAAACCAAGTGAAATAAGTCCATATGTTTTACCTTGTTTAATGGAGTCAAACGTTTCTATCAGCGCTGCCTTCAACAAAAAGAGGTGGTTGAATTTTTCCGCCGTTATGGCACCATCTGTCACTGACAATGTATGGAACTCATCACTAATCCTGCAAATATTAAATAGCTGATTACAAATTGTGCATTGATGTTTATGAGGAAATATGTTACATGCAGAGTTTCAGTGAAGAACATGCCCTACCTTCGCTTGCGAACAGCTTCCTCCTGAAATAAATAAAACACAAGACTGAATTGACCGAGACAGAACTGCTGAGAGCACGAATTTCACCCAGATTATTACGAGGTGTCAAAAATTCCCATTTCTCCACTCTCACCCCCAATGACACACAGAGAAGAATAATGATATTGCAGACATAGAACCGATGGAGGAAGTATAAAAATTATTCTGAAAATTACACGATGTTGACAGGATAGTCTGGACAGGCTGTGCGTTACGGCCGAATAAGGGATAGGCCATTTAGAACGGAGATGAGGAAAAACTTTTTCAGTCAGAGAGTTGTGAATCTGTTGAATTCTCGGCCTCAGAAGGCAGTGGAGGCCAATTTTCTGAATGCATTCAAGATAGAGCTAGATAGAGCTCTTAAGGATAGCGGAGTCAGGGGGTATGGGGAGAAGGCAGGAACGGGGTACTGATTGAGAATGATCAGCCATGATCACATTGAATGGAGTTGCTGGCTCGAAGGGCTGAATGGTCTACTTCTGCACTTGTTGTCTCTTGTCTATTGAATATGATGTTAGTGATGTGTAGGAAGGAACTGCAGATGCATAGACAATAGACAACATAGTTGAATTTGTTTCAAATATATCAGACGCCATTTTGTGATGGTGCCCATTTATAGAAGCAAATTTAAATCGACTTCCTAACCTTTAGAAATTTCACGCTGTCTTTTTGTTCCATCCGTTCCTGTAAACGCAGGAGTTCCTCCTGAATAGAATTTAAATTCTCTTGAATCTCCCGAAGATTTTTCTCCATTGGATTTAGAATCCGCTCCTCATCTTCACGGATATCTTTGAGGAAGTAATTTTCTTTCTCAGTGATAATCTGGTGCAGTTCAGCAAACTGGGATGTGACATGGGACTGAAGGCTGTGTGACTCTTCCTGTCAAATGAATGCTGAAGATTAACATAATATATTTCTGTATTTTGTTTGCTAACAGAATAAGTGACCATATAGCCCATCAGCGTCCGGTTGTCAGAATTATCTAATCAATCTAATTCTCTCACATTTTCCTGAAACAATGAAGTCTGATTCTCCTTTAATTCTCCTTCCCATTCCCACACTGACCTTTCCGTCCTTGGTCTCCTCCATTGTCAGAGGGAGGCTAATTGTAAAATTGGGGAAACAGCATCTCATATTTCGCTTGGGCAGCTTTCAGCCCAGTAATATGAATATTGACTTCTCTCACTTCAGGTAGCCCCGGCATTCCCTCCCTCTCTATCCCTCCCCCACCCAAGTCGCACTAACTTCTCGCTTTCACCCCATCAACAGCTAACATCGTTACTTG
>NW_027604339.1:0-4558 GCF_053455715.1 Rhinoraja longicauda
CACTGTCTCTGGCAACACTCCCTCTCGTTCACACTCCTCTCTCTCCGTAGGTTAATTCCCGGAATGGCGGGATTGTCGTATATTGAAAGGCTGGAGCAATTAGGCTTATATGCACTGGAATTTAGAAGGATGAGGGGGGATCTTATTGAAACATAAGATAATTAGGGGATTGGACACATTAGAGGCAGGAAACATGTTCCCAATGTTGGGGGAGTCCAGAACAAGGGGCCACAGTTTAAGAATAAGGGGTAGGCCATTTAGAACGGAGATGAGGAAGAACTTTTTCAGTCAGAGAGTGGTGAAGGTGTGGAATTCTCTGCCTCAGAAGGCAGTGGAGGCCAGTTCGTTGGATGCTTTCAAGAGAGAGCTGGATAGAGCTCTTAAGGATGGCGGAGTGAGGGGGTATGGGGAGAAAGCAGGAACGGGGTACTGATTGAGAGTGATCAGCCATGATCGCATTGAATGGCGGTGCTGGCTCGAAGGGCTGAATGGCCTACTCCTGCACCAATTGTCTATTGTCTATTGTCTATTGCCCACTCCCCCCTCTCCCCACAGTCCTCCCCTCTCAATTCCCACATTCCTCATTTCTCTCCACAATCCCCATCCTCCCTCAGCACTCCTCCCTCTCTCTCTCACCACACACCTTCCTCTCTCTCACACCCATCTCCTCTCCCTCTCCCCCACTCTCCCCCACTCCCCCCTCCATCCCCACATTCATCCCACTCCCCACACAATCCTTCCACCCTCTCTCTCACACTCCTCCCTCCCCATCCCCTAAAACCCCCTCTCTCCCCACAGTCCTCCCCGTCATTCTCCCCACAATCCCCCTCTCTCTCCTCACACTCCTCTCTCGCTCCCCACATTCATCCTGCCTACTCTATCTCCCCACTCACTCTCTCTCCCCACACTATTCAATTCCTCTCCCCAAACCCCCTCCCTTCCCACCCTCCATCCCCTCCCTCCACTCCTCCCATTTCTCTCCCCACACACCTCCCTCTCTCTCCACGTTCCTCCCCTCTTCCTCCCCACACTCTTCACTCTCTTTCTCTCTGGATAAGCAGTGGCATTATCAGTGTGGTCAGTGATGGGTGTGGATAAGCAGTGACATTATCAGTGTGGTCAGTGATGGGTCTGGATAAGCAGTGACATTATCAGTGTGGTCAGTGATGGGTCTGGATAAGCAGTGACATGATCTCATTAAATCTGCCCCCGATGTTTTACATTTGATATGATGTGAAATAAAGAATTCTTTCTTTTTTGTCTCTTCTGTTTTTATTGTTTTTTCACTGAGAAATATACAAAACACTACAACACCATCAACATGAATAAAATAAAATAAGAAAAACAACAAAATTAAATAAATAAATGAATTGATAACTAAATAAATAAAGGAGATAAATAGATAAATAAATACATTTGAACAAGACAGTGTGGTACACTTACCAAATAAAATATAAAAAAGTAACAATGATTGGTTATCTAGAGATATTTCAATATTCGCACAAACATACCATCTAGTTCTATACAACACAGTCTTCCAATATCTAGCTCGGCATTTATCCAGTTGGTGTCATGGCTGAAATAAACGATCCATTTTTCCCACATCTTCTCAAAGAATCCCTTCCTTTTAATTCAAATGTTCGATTCTAAAGGGGTTGAGGAAGGATATTCTTGCTATTGAGGGCGTGCAGCGTAGATTTACTAGGTTAATTCCCGGAATGGCGGGACTGTCATATGTTGAAAGACTGGAGCGACGAGGCTTGTATAAACTGGAATTTAGAAGGATGAGAGGGGATTTGATCGAAACATATAAGATTATTAAGGGGTCACAGTTTAAGAATAAAGGGTAGGCCATTTAGAGCGGAGATGAGGAAAAACGTTTTCAGAGAGTTGTAAATCTGTGGAATTCTCTGCCTCAGATGGCAGTGGAGCTCAATTCTCCCAATGCATTCAAGAGAGAGCTAGATAGAGCTCTTAAGGATAGCGGAGTCAGGGGGTATGAGGAGAAGGCAGGAACGGGGTACTGATTGAGAATGATCAGCCATGATCACATTGAATGGTGGTACTGGCTCGAACGGCTGAATGGCCTACTCCTGCACCTATTGTCTATTGTTAACTCGTTCAGTATCCATAATTAATCTAAACTTTAATGAGCACTAATTCCACCTTGCTGCTCTATCCACGCTGGTAAACACGGCAGCTGAAGATGCGTTAACTTATTATTTTCTTCTTAATTAACAGGTTAGAAATGCTAATTAACTCTCTCCGGCATACATTTGAAAGAATAACACATAATGCTGAAAATTAAAATGCAGCTTCAGATCTGAGAAAGGGGGAGATGGCTAAATGTTCTGTGTACTTCGCCCAGTGGGGAATATTAGTTCCAGCCGGTGAACACGAGCTGTGGCTCTGTTCAATCTGCAGTTTATATTGTGGTGAACTACTTCAGACCAGGTGACAGGTAGATGTTAATTCAAACCCACAGACCAGACAGTAAGGTCGGTCTGAGAGTAAATGACCAACTCATCCGTCTGGGCTGTCCACACAGCGGCACAGAGAAAGATGCCACACACGCAGACTTCATTTATGTGCTTATTTATCAAGCAATTCAAGAGAGCATATCTCCCATCATGCAGTGCAAACCAGGCACTCGTAGAAACTGAAATAAACACTTCAATGATCAGGGACTGTTATTAAAAATGACCAATGTACGTGACTGGCAATTATAATGTTTTCTGCTTAATCTGCACCATTGAGAAGAGTGGACATTTATTGATGTTAAATTCCCCTGATTTCAAAGCTCGAGTTCTGTGGTAATAAAATATCCAAGGGCTATTTAAAAGCAGTTTGTATGTTAGTGCTGTCCCTGACGCAAATTTCAGACAAAGGTTGCCATGTTTCATGGGGAGGGGTGATGCATTTTAGTTCATCTGAACTATTCCCATTTCCCGGCATATGGATCATCTCCCTCTAAAAATAGGAGAGAGACAGAGGAACTGTCTAAAGTTGGAGATTTCAATGTACATACCGCTGGGCTGCAAGCTGCCCAAGCGAAATATGAGGTTCTGTTTCTCCAATTTCCGGTGGGCCTCACTATGGCACTGGAGGAGGCCCATGACAGAAAGGTCAGACCCGGTGGCTGAGCACTTCAACTCCCCCTCCCACTCATAGTCTGGCCTTTCTGAGAATTTCACTACTTCACAACTCTCTGGGTGAAAGAGTTTTTCCTCATCTCAGTACTAAATGGCCTACCCCAGATTCTTAAACTGTGGCACCTGGTTCTGGACTCCCCCAACATCGGAAACATGTTTCCTGCATCCCTTAATAATTGTATCTGTTTCTATAAGATCCCCTCTCATCCTTCTAAACTCCAGTGAATACAAGCCCGGCCGCTCCATTCTTTCATCATATGACAGTCCCGCCATCCTGCGAATTAACCTCGTGAACCTGCGCTGCATTCCATCAATAGCAAGAATGTCCTTCCACAAATTGGGAGACCAAATGTGCACACAATACCTCAGATGTGGTCTCACCAGGGCCCTGTACAACTGCAGAAGGATCTCTTTGCTCCTGTACTCAAATCCTCTCGTTGCGAAGTCTAACATGCCATTAGCTTTCTTCACTGCCTGCCGTACCTGCATGCTTACTTTTAGTGACTGATCTACAAGGATTCCCAGGTCTTGTTGCACTTCCCCTTATCATAATCGGACACCATTCAGATAATAATCTGCCTTCTTGTTCTTGCCACCAAAGTGGATAACCTCCCATTTATCCACATTACACTGCATCTGCCCACTCACCCAACCTATACAAGTCACCCTGCATCCTCATAGCATCTTTTTCACAGTTCATCATGCCACCCAGCTTTGTGTCATCTGCAAATCTGCTTATGTTACTTTTTATTCCTTCATCAAAATCATCTATATATGGATTGTAAATGGCTGCGGTCCCAGAACCGAGCCTTGCGGTACCCCATTAGTCACTGCCTGCCATTGCGAAAGGGACCCATTAATTCATACTCTTTGTTTCCTGTCTGCCAACCAATTTTCTATCCATGTCAGTACCCTGCACCCAATACTATGTACTCTAATTTTGCCCACTCATCTCCTGATTCCCCACTAATTGCCCACTAACCAGTGTCCTCATGTACCTGTCCAAATGTCTTAGTGTTATTATTATGACGTTCCCTATGATACTGTGCACCTCCATGAGATCACTGCTCTCTCTACTGAGCTCCATGGAATAAAGTCCTGGCGTGTCCAGCCTTTCCCTCGAGCTCCGAACCTTGTCTCTGGACAACTTGTTCGATAATATATTCAGCGCTCTTTACAAATTAGTGGCATATTGCCCAAACACGGTGGATAAAAATATGCACATTACTCCAAGCGCGTCCTCACTAACGTCTTGTCCAACTGAACATAACTTTCCAACTTTTAAATTTTATTCACTGGCTGATGAAGACAGTGGGCCAAAAAAACCTTCTCCACCACCCTATCCCCCCTGAGAGAGAAAAACAGGGGGAGAGAAAGAGGGGCGGGAGAGAGAAGGAGTGTGAAAG
>NW_027604340.1:0-4536 GCF_053455715.1 Rhinoraja longicauda
CCCGGGATGGCGGTAATGTCGTATGAGCAAAGATTGAAGACTGGGCTTGTCTTCACTGGAATTTAGAAGGATGAGAGGGAATCTTATAGAAACGTATAACATTATGAATGGACTGGACAAGCCAGATACAGGAAAAATGTTCCCAAATGTTGGGGGAGTCCAGAAACAGGGGCCACAGTCTAAGAATAGAGGGAAAGCCATTTAAAACTGAGGTGAGAAAAAAAACATTTCAGCCAGAGAGATGTGAATTTGTGGAATTCTCTGCGACAGAAGGCAGTGGAGGCCAATTCAGTGGATGAATTTTAAAGTGTTTTGGATAGAGCTCGTGGGGTTGGTGGAATCAAGCGATATGGGGAGAAGGCAGGCACGGGCTACTGATTGTGGATGGTCAGCCATGATCACAATGAATGGCGGTGCTGGCTCCATGGGAAAAGTGGCTTCCTCCTGCACCTATTTTTCTATGCTTTCGTGGGTTTACCGGGAAAAGCTGACGGGTGGAGAATTCCATCCTGGATCCAGGGACCAGCTCACAGTGAGTGATAATTGGCCATGGAACACATTTAACTGAATTAAAAATTCTTGCATTTTATTAATATGTGCTGATTGCGATCTGAACGAAATCTCCGCTGCTCCAGGGAGGCGGATTGCCCATGGTTTGGGCAAACTGCGGTGACCGGTAATCAAACCCTGGCCGACTATTCAGCAGACAGCTGGTGTGCATTGATCAATAACTGAAGAAAGCAGACGCACAACAGCATGTCTCTTCCCCAGATTCCAGAGCAGCAATAGTGACGATCAGAGGCACCAAATTTAGAAAAGGAAATGCGGAAACTACCCACTGCGAGAAATTATCCCCAAATGATCAATTGATTTACTGCTGGGTAGCAGTTCTCGTTCTGTACACGGGATGTCCCCATTATCCAAAAGCTGGAAGTTGGGCAACGCCCAGGAATTGTTCACCCGGGATGGAACTAAAATGAGAGTCAGCGCTTCAGTGTCTGAGGAACTAAAAATAGAACTTCGCACGGCTCGCAACAGTTGACAAATTGAATCTTTGATATAAAATGTTATTTTCAAGCAAGTGCGGTTGGTTTCTAAACTATGCCCAACCGTGGAAAAGCAATAAGAGGCCAATTCGCGACTCATCCCCGGCTGTCTTCCAGTCACACAATCCCACTCTATTTATAGTTATAGAGTCAAACAGCACGACGGAAAACCTTATGGAACAAGCCAATGGAATGTTGGCCTTCATAACAAGAGGAGTTGAGTATAGGAGCAAATAGGTCCTTCTGCAGTTGTACAGGGCCCTAGTGAGACCGCACCTGGAGTACTGTGTGCAGTTTTGGTCTCCAAATTTGAGGAAGGATATTCTTGCTATTGAGGGCGTGCAGCGTAGGTTTACTAGGTTAATTCCCGGCATGGCGGGACTGTCATATGTTGAAAGATTGGAGCGACTAGGCTTGTATACATTGGAATTTTGAAGGATGAGAGGAGCTCTTATCGAAACGTATAAGATTATAAGGGGTTGGATACGTTAGAGGCAGGAAACATGTTCCCAATTTTGGGGGAGTCCAGAACAAGGGGCCACAGTTTAAGAATAAGGGGTAAGCCATTTAGAACTGAGATGAGGGGAAAAAAATTCAGTCAGAGAGTTGTTAATCTGTGGAATTCTCTGCCTCAGAAGGAAGTGGCCAATTCTCTGAATGCATTCAAGACAGAGATAGATAGAGCTCTTACCGATAGCGGAGTCAGGGGGTATGGGGAGAAGTCTGTAAAGGTCGGGAAGTTGGAGAGAGGACGACCATTGGCTGAAAGTAAGTACCTGTTAATAGTGGTAGAAACGGCAGTTTAAAAAGAGCGCCAATAGGGCACTGTTAATCAGTCTGTAAAGGTCGGGAAGTTGGAGAGAGGACGACCATTGGCTGAAAGTAAGTACCTGTTAATAGTGGTAGAAACGGCAGTTTAAAAAGAGCGCCAATAGGGCACTGTTAATCAGTCTGTAAAGGTCGGGAAGTTGGAGAGAGGACGACCATTGGCTGAAAGTAAGTACCTGTTAATAGTGGTAGAAACGGCAGTTTAAAAAGAGCGCCAATAGGGCACTGTTAATCAGTCTGTAAAGGTCGGGAAGTTGGAGAGAGGACGACCATTGGCTGAAAGTTGATCATTTAAGTGTGAAGTCTGGTAAATTGGACAATCAGGCAATTTAATTGGTGATATAAGCAAGACTTGCAAGAGGGTGCAGCCCTGTCCGGGTGCAGCCCAGTGAGGGAAGTGCCCTGTGAGAAAAGTGCGAGTCTTTGGCTGCGAGACTTTGGCGAGGAGGCTGAGGTGAGGAGGGTACAATTGTTTTAAGCCAGACACAAGGTAATGGCGGAAAAGTTGGTGCAGCGTGTTTCCTGCAGGATGTGGGAAGGCAGGAATGGCGCTGGAGCTTCTGGGAGCTACACCTGCAAGAACTGTGTCCAGGTGCAGCTCCTGAAGGGACGTTTGGTGAAGTTGGAGAGGCAGTTGGATGACCTCAGGGCCATCCGGGAATGCGAGAGTTTCCTCGACAGGACCTATTGTGAGGCTGTCACGCCAAGGGTCCAGGTCGAGCGAGGGTGGGAGACTGTTTCAGGGGGGAGGGGACGAGGACGACAGGAGACCCCAGTGGCTGTGCCTATTGCAAATAGGTATACCCTCTTGGGAACTGTCGGGGCAGAAGACGTTTCCAGTCCGAGTGGCGGACCTGTTTGCAAGGATACTCGACAGGGGAGACCGAAGTCAGGAAGAGCCGTAGTGGTCGGTGACTCCATCGTCCGAGGGACGGACAGAAGATTCTGTGGCAGCAGGAGGGACTTGAGGATGGTCTGTTGCCCCCCTGGGGCCAGGGTTCAACACATCACGGACCGGCTTCAGAAAATCCTAGTGAGGGAAGGCGATCAACCTGAAGTCGTTGTGCATGTGGGCACGAATGACGTCGGGCGGAAGAGGAAGGAGGTGCTACAGCGGGAGTTTAGAGAGTTGGGAAAAACACTGAGAAGTAGGACGTCGAAGGTGGTTATCTCTGGACTGCTACCGGTACCTCGTGCTGGTGAGGCCAGGAACAGAGAGATAGAGGGTATGAATATATGGCTGAGGGGCTGGTGCAGAGAGCAGGGATTTAGATTTCTGGACCACTGGGATCTCTTCTGGGCTAGGGGTGACTTGTACAAAAGGGACGGGTTGCATCTTAACAGCAGGGGGACAAACATTCTGGCAGGCAGGTTTGCTAGTGTGACACCTGTGGCTTTAAACTAAGTAGTGGGGGGGAGGGGTTAACAAATTGTGAATATGAAGATGAGGTCAAAGGGAATACAGGAGATATTGCAAAAGACTCTCGGAAGAATGGGAACAGAAGTTCTAGAGCGGAAAAGAAATTAAGGGCAGGGCCAATTGTGAACGATGTGAGAGAGGAGGTAAATACAGAAGTTAAAGTGTTGTACTTAAATGCGCGTAGTATAAAAAATAAAGTGGATGAGCTTGAGGCTCAGTTAGTCATGGGCAAGTATGATGTTGTAGGGATCACTGAAACATGGTTACAAGAGGACCAGGGCTGGGAACTGAATATTCAGGGGTACACAACGTATAGAAAAGACAGACAGGTGGGCAGAGGGGGTGGGGTTGCTCTGATGGTAAGGAATGATATTCATTCCCTTGCAAGGGGTGACATAGAATCAGGAGATGTTGAATCAGTATGGATAGAAATGAGAAATTGTAAGGGTAAAAAGACCCTAATGGGAGTTATCTATAGGCCCCCAAACAGTAGCCTCGACATAGGGTGCAAGTTGAATCAGGAGATAAAATTGGCATGTCAAAAATGTAATGCTACGGTGGTTATGGGAGATTTCAACATGCAGGTAGACTGGGAAAATCAGGTTGGAAATGGACCCCAGGAAAGAGAGTTTGTAGAGTGCCTTCGAGATGGATTCTTAGAACAGCTTGTACTGGAGCCTACCAGGGAGAAGGCAATTCTGGATTTAGTGTTGTGTAATGATCCTGATCTGATAAGGGGACTAGAGGTAAAAGAGCCATTAGGAGGCAGTGATCACAACATGATAAGTTTTACTCTGCAAATGGAAAGGCAGAAGGGAAAATCGGAAGTGTCGGTATTACAGTATAGCAAAGGGGATTACAGAGGCATGAGGCGGGAGCTGGCCAAAATTGATTGGAAGGAGGCCCTAGCAGGGAAGACGGTAGAACAGCAATGGCAGGTATTCCTGGGAATAATGCAGAGGTTGCAGGATCAATTTATTCCAAAGAGGTGGAAAGACTCTAAGGGGAGTAAGAGACACCTGTGGCTGACGAGGGAAGTCAGGGACAGCATAAAAATTAAGGAGAGGAAGTATAACATAGCAAAGAAGAGTGGGAAGACAGAGGATTGGGACTCTTTTAAAGAGCAACAAAAGTTAACTAAAAAGGCAATACGGGGAGAAAAGATGAGGTACGAGGATAAACTAGCCAATAATATAAAGGAGGATAGCAAAAGTTTTTTTAGATACGTGAAGAGGAAAAAAA
>NW_027604341.1:0-4534 GCF_053455715.1 Rhinoraja longicauda
AGCTCCCACTTCGCACTCGACGCCCCATTGGTTGGTGTATCACGTGAGGGATTAAAATAAAACGTCGCCTTCATTTATATTCCTTTCATTTTCAAAGAAAAACGCTTCATTTCAAAAAGCATTGATTTCTTTTTTGTCAAATAAGTACGTTTTCATAGGATTATTTCACTTTAAAAAACGATTTAAAGAAAAAACAACTTTGTTTTTTAAACATAAAAATAATTTCATTTTTCCTCATTTAGATTTGTTTCATTTGAGAACTCAACTCACTCTCTCAATCCCCCCTCCACCTCCCCACATTCATCCCCCCGAACCCCCTTTAAAACTCCCAGAAAAACCTCTACTGCATTGGTCTAAAACCCTCCCCACACTCAGCCACTCCATCCCCACTCACGTACTCCTTTCCCAACTCAATCTCCCGTTAACACTCCCCCAAACCTCTCCTGGATTAACTGAAATTTTGTTTAGGGTTTTTTCAGAGCCCCACTCTTGCACTCCATTCCCCATCAATCCCCTTTAAAACTCCCCCAAGCCTGTGCTATTAACTTAAATTGGTTTCAGGTTTTTGTAAGAGACCCCACTCCATTCACACCCCCTGAACCCCACTTATCATCCCACAACCCACCTCAACCTGCCTTATCGTCTCCTCACACATTCCAACCTCCTCAGCCCCCTTATCCCCCCTCCACTCACCCAATTCATCCCCCCTGAGCACCCTTTAAAACTCCCCCAAACCTTCACTGCATTGGTCTAACACCCTCCTCTTACTCAGCCACTCCATTCCCACCTCAACCCCCTTCACTCAGGCACTCCATTCCCACCTAACCCCCCGCCCTTAAAACTCCCCCAAACCTCTCCTATATTAACTGAAATTGTGTTTAGGATTTTTTTCAGAGCCCCACTCACCTACTCCATCCATACTCCCTCAACCCCACTAATGATCCCCCCTGCAACCCACCTCAACCCTCTTATCCTCCCCTCACCCACTATCCCCCTTATCCTCTCTCCATCTCCCATTCCATTCCCCCTGAACCCCCTTTAAAACTCCCCCAAACCTCGACTGTATTGGTCTAACACCTTCCCTTACGCAGCCACCCCATCCCCCTCACTCAGGCACTCAATTCCCACCTCAACCCCCCCCCCCGCTTAAAACTCCCCCAAATCTTTCTTCAGAGCCCCATTCACGCACTCCATTCCCCCTTCAATCCCCCTTAAAGCTCCCCAAACCTGTGCTGCATTAATTTAAATTGGTTTCAGTTTTTTGTTTAAGAGCCCCACTCCATCCACACCCCCTCAACCCCACTTATCATCCCCCCTGCAACCCACCTCAACCCTCTTATCCTCCCCTCACCCACTCCAGCCCCCTTATACACCTCCTTTCTCCTCCACCCCATTCACCCAATTCATTCCCCCTGAACCCCCTTTAAAACTCCCCCAAACCTCCACTGCATTGGTCTAACACCCTCCCCTTACTCAACCAATCCATCCTTCCACTCACGCACCCCATTCCCCCCCACCCACCCCCCATAAAACTCCCCTAAACCTCTCCTGCATTAGCTGAAATTGTGTTTAGGATTTTTTTGAGAGCCCCACTCAATCCCCCTTAAAACTGCCGCAAACCTGTGCTGCATTAACTTAAATTGGTTTCAGATTTTTTTTTAAGAGCCCCACTCTCCACTCCATTGCCCCGTCAACCCCAGTTATCATCCTCTCCGCCCCCCCACAACCCACCTCTCACTCTTATCCTCCATCCCCCGCAACCCCCTTTATCCCCCCTCCTTCACCCACCCACTCACCCAATCCATCCACCCCTGATCCCTCCTTGAAAGTCCCCCAAACCTCTCCTGCATTGGTCTAACACCCTTCCTCACTCACCCTCTGTATCCCTCAACTCCCAACCCCCCCCCCCACCTGATCAATATCTGTTTGTTTTTAACATCATGCCAAGAAGAGGGAGAAAACGAGGTGCAGGATGGTCAACGAACATTAGCAGACGTCAACAGGCAGAAATTAGAAGGCAACAAGAAAAAACGGGACATCTCAAGGAAGGCCAAAAAAGACATCGAAAGAGAGCGCAAGAGAGTAGTAGTGAAGAAATGCAACAAACGAGTACTAAACGTCTCAGGGATAACCAAAAAGGAATGCAACACAGAAGAGAAGAAGAGACGCAACAAGAAACGACTGAGCATCTCAAGCATCTCCGAAAGAGAGCGCAAGAGAGTAGTAGTGAAAAAACACAACAAGCAAGAACTGAACGTCTCAGGGATGAGCAAACAAGAATGCAACACAGCAGAGAACAAGAGACGCAACAAGAAACGGCTGAGCGTCTCAAGCATCTCCGAAAGAGAGCACAAGATAGAAGGAGTGAAGAAACTCGACAAGTAAGAACTGAACGTCTCAGGGATAACCAAAAAAGAATGCAACACAGAAGAGAAGAAGAGACGCAACAAGAAACGCCTGAGCATCTCAAGCATCTCCAAAAGAGAGCACAAGACAAAAGGAGTGAAGAAACACAACAAGCAAGAACTAAACGTCTCAGGGATGAGCAAAAAAGAATGCAACACATAAGAGAACAAGAGACGCAACAAGAAACGACTGAGCGTCTCAAGAATCTCCAAAAGAGAGCACAAGATAGAAGGAGTGAAGAAACTCGACAAGTAAGAACTGAACGTCTCAGGGATAACCAAAAAAGAATACAACACAGAAGAGAACAAGAGATGCAACAAGAAATGACTGAGAGTGTTGAGGATCAACTTGAGAGAACGCAAAACAGAAGGAGACAAGAGATGGGAGATGAAAGAACTAGAAGAGTGGCTGAAGAGCGGGCCAGGAAAAGAAGAAGAAATGTACAAATCGCAAGGAGAAATCTATCTGCTGATGTTGGTGAAATGACCAAGATTTGCCCTCCGTGTCGAGCGTACCGTTTCTCTGGAGAAACTGCAAACTTTTGCTGCATGCAGGGTAAGGTAAAAATTGCTCCTCTCTGCACACTACCTGATGAATTGATGAAATTGTACACAATTGACACACCACAAGCAAAAGAGTTCAGAAAGAATATTAGACAATACAACTGCCTCTTTCAAATGACGTCATTCGGTGCCAAGGAAGTTGTGCCACCAAGACCTGGATGGAGTCCTTCAGTCATCATTCAAGGGCAGATTCATCATTACATTGGTCCATTGATGCCTGACCTAGACCAGCCAAGTCAATTCTTGCAGATCTATTTTATGGACCCTCAAGATAGTGTTGAATTGCGAATGGGTATACTGCAAGATGCTGGTATTCAAAGGGAAATTGTTGAGAT
Source organism: Rhinoraja longicauda (assembly GCF_053455715.1). Classification (NCBI taxonomy): domain Eukaryota; kingdom Metazoa; phylum Chordata; class Chondrichthyes; order Rajiformes; family Arhynchobatidae; genus Rhinoraja; species Rhinoraja longicauda. The sequence continues at coordinate 3,305 of NW_027604341.1, forward strand.
GCTTGAAAACTTGATGAGACTAAACAACCCTTACATTAATTCAATTAAAGTGGCAAAGGATAGAATTCGAGATTTACCAGAGGCATCCATCGTCATTGATCCAGATCGTCGGCCACCATTTGAACATGAAAGGAGATTTAACAGACAAATTGCCAATGAAGTTGCTGTCATAATACCAAACAATAATGAACCTGAGGCAACATCACGTCACATTATCTTGAAAGAAAGAGGAGGAGGCCTGCGGATCATTTCAGAGTCTCACAGGTCGTATGATAGTCTTCAATATGTTCTTTTCTTTCCGCTTGGAGATGATGGATGGCATTACCAACTCAAAATGCGTAACAGCAGGAAGTTGACAGCGATGCGATATTATGCCTATAGGATCATGAATCGTGATAATGAATTTAACCAACTTTTGAGAGGAGGACGACTCTTTCAACAATATGTCGTCGACATGGCTGCTAAGATTGAGAACGATAGGCTCAATTATATTCGCCTAAATCAAGCATCGTTGAGATCAACAACTTACAAAGGCCTGACGGATGCCTTAAATGATAATGACGATTTGGATAACATTGGAAAGCGCATAATCCTCTCCTCAACATTTGTCGGTGGACCGAGATACATGATGGAACGATGCCAGGACGCCATGATGTATGTTCGGAAGTACGGCACTGCTTCGTTTTTCATTACGATGACTTGCAATCCGAAGTGGAGCGAGATCCAACGGTGCCTCTTTTTGAATCAGCCGCCGTGTGATAGACCAGACTTGATTACAAGGGTCTTCGATCTGAAAAGAAAACTCTTCATCAAGTGCCTTACTGGACCGGATGGCCTCTTTGGAAATTGTATAGCTTTTGTCTTGACTGTGGAATATCAGAAGAGAGGACTGCCTCATTTGCACTGTCTGCTGTGGCTTGACGAAGCGAATAAGCCACGGCCACGAGATGTTGATAGATTTGTGCAAGCTGAAATACCAGACCCGCAGTTAGATCCTGAGCTGCATGGATTGGTACTAAAGCACATGATTCATGGACCGTACTGCAACCACACCTCTCAGTGTTGGAAGAATGGAAGATGCAGTAAGAGATTCCCGAAGCCATTTATCGAGAGCACAAGGTGTGGAGATGATTCTTATCCTATGTACAGGAGAAGATCTCCGGATATGGGAGGATTTCAAGGACATCAAGAACGACGCCGGCATCGACCTATTACTTCTGAATGGGTTGT
>NW_027604342.1:0-4526 GCF_053455715.1 Rhinoraja longicauda
GGATTTTTTCCCTGCATCTAGCCTGTCCAATCCTTTATGAATTTTATGTTTCTATTTTGACTCAGATATAGGAACAGCTTCTTCCCAGTTGCTATCAGGCTACTGAATGGTCCTGTCATAAACTAAGAGAGTAGTCCCAAACTTGCAACACACTTTATAGTGGACTTTGCACTTTAGTTTAACCTGAACTTTGCCTTGTATGGGTTGATTTTACTCTAGTACAGCATGAATTACTTGGATAGCACGGAAACAGTTTTTCACTGTATCACAATACATATGATAATTATATAACAAAATAACAGATGTTCGCAAAACCTTTTGTGCGTTGCTAAACTAATTTGTATTGCTTGTATTTAAAATTAACCTTAGTTGCTTTTATTATATAATCTATTTGGCAAAAGTATTCTTTATTAATATTTTTATGCCAATACATTGTTTATCCTATTTACTGTGAGCCAAATTAATCCCTTTAAGTGGTACTTCATATTTAGCTCGGGCAGTTTACAACCCAATGGTGATTTTGATTTCTCAAATTTCAAGTTGCCTCTGCATTCACTCTCTCTGCCCCCCCCCCCCCCCCACAACGCCATCGGTCTCCAGATGGATCTCGAACCAAAACGCTGTCTGTCCACTCCCTCCCCGGATGCTGCCTGGCCCGCTGAGTTACTCCAGCACTTCGCGTTTAGCTCAAGATACCATCTTAGAGGTATCAGAGGTTATGGGGAGAAGGCAGGAGAATGGAGTTAGGAGGGAGAGATAGGTCAGCCACGATTGAATGGCGGGGTAGACTTGAAGGGCCGAATGGCCTAATTCTACTCCGATCACTTCTGACCTGCATTCTCTTGTTTCCCTCTACAGTTCAATCTCTGTACCCCCAGTTTCCTCCCCTGCGCCTCCCTCCCCTCATCCCGTTTTCCACCACTCCTCCAACAAACCCCCCCCCCCACTCCGCTGTTCCCTCCCCTCCAATGTCCCCCACCCCCATTGCCTCAGTGCCCGAGGCGCCGGTACTCACCCCCGACAGCGCCCCCCCTGCCGCGACCACCGGGGCTCTGGGTGCGGGGACGACTGTGAGCGGCGGCCCTTCCCCGGGCTCCCTGCTTCGCCCCCACGCCCCCTCCTCCTCCTCCTGCATCGCCCTTAGTCTCGGGCTCGGCCTCCCAATAACGCCTCCGCTTCTGAAAGGAATGTGGTCACGTCAGCCCCCAGTCCACACCCCAACCCAGTGTCTGCTCTCTCCCCTCCTCACCACCACCAGCCCTCCAAATCCCTCGTCTCACTTCTCCATCCATCTCTTGCCACAACCCATCCCCCTCCCCTCCATCCATCCTCCTCCCCCCATCCCTCCACTCACCATCCACCCCCATTCCATCCATCCCACCCTCCCCCTCACCCTGTCCTCCCTCCACTCTCCCTACTCCTTCACTGCATCCCTCCCACTTACCCCTCCTCCCCCCCACCTTCCCCACCACACCCCTCTCTACATAACTCTCTTTCCCTCCCACCCGTGCTTTTTCCCTCCCATTTCTCCCATCCCCACCCCTTTCTCAACCCTCACCCCTATCCCCCATCCGTCCCCTCTTCTCCACCTACCTCCCAAACTTCTCCCGTCACCCTCTCTCCCTCCTTCTCCCCTTCCCTCCGCACTCCCTCACCCCCCTTCCTCCCAGCCATGCTCCTTCTCTCTCCCCACTGGCTCTCTCTCCTCTCCCCTGCTCCCACTCCCTCTCACTCCTCTCTCCAGCTCCCACTCTCTCTCCTTCCCCACGTCCCTCACTCTCTCTCCTCTGTGTGTGCGTGTGTGTCTCTCCTCTCTCCTTCCTCTCCCTATTTCCTTCTCCCCCCTCCCGTCCCTCTCTCCCCTATATGTGACCTCCTCCCTCTCACCCTCAGCCTCACCTCCCCTCCCTCCTCTCCCTCACCTTCCCTCCCTCCTCTCCCCCCTCTCTCCTCCCCTCCCTCCTCACCTCCCTCTCTCTCCTCACCTCCCTCTCTCCTCTCCCCGTCTCTCTCTCCACCTCCCTCTCAACCCCCTCCCTCTCTCCCCCTCTCTTTCTCCTCGCCTCCCTCTCTCCCCCATCTCTCCCCTCCTCCTCTCTATGTCCCTCCCCCTCTATCTCTCACCCCCTCCCTCCTCTCCCCCCTCCCCCTCTCTCTCCCCTTCTCTTTCTCCTCCCCTCTCTCTCCTCACCTCCCCCTCTCCCCCCCTCTCTCTCCTCCCCTCCCTCTCTCTCCCCATCTCCCCCCTCCCCCTCTCTATGTCCCTCCCCCCCTCTCCCCCTCCCCTTTCTATGTCCCTCTCCTCTCCCTCTCTTTCTCTCTCTCACCTCCTCTCACTCCCTCCCTCTCCCTCTCTCCCCCTCCCACTCTGCCCCCCCTTCCCTCTGCCTCCCTCTCCCTCTCCCCCTCCCACTCTGCCCCCCCTTCCCTCTGCCTCCCTCTCCCTCTCCCTCTCCACCCCCTCCCTCTTTCCTTCTCCTCCCCTCCCTCTCTCCCCCCATCTCTCCCACTCCTCCTCTATGTCCCTCCCCCTCTATCTCTCACCTCCTCTCCCTCTCTCTCTCTCTCTCCTCTCTCTCTCCTCCCTCCCTCTCTCTGCCCCCTCCCCCTCTCTATGTTCCTCTCCCCTCTCTCTCCCCTCTCCCTCCCCTCCCTCTCCCTCTCTTTCTCTCTCTCACCTCCTCTCCCTCCCTCCTCTCACTCCCTCCCTCCTTCTCCCCTCTCCCCCCCCCTCCCTCTCCCCCCCCCTCCCTCTCCCTCTCTCACCCCTCCTCTCCTCGCCGCCATCTTGTCCACACGTTCGCCGCGCGGGTGCAGGGGAACAATAAAGTTTGTTGAAGCCTCCGCCGCGTCTCCGGGGCAACGGGTCCCAGTGCATCCTCACTCCCAGCCGCGCCCCGGCCCCCCCGGCCCGTCCCCTCGCTACTAGCCCCCCATGGCCCGTCCCCTCACTCCCGGCCCCCCGGCCCGTCCCCTCGCTACTAGCCCCCCCATGGCCCGTCCCCTCACTCCCGGCCCCCCGCCCCCCCCCCTCGCTACTAGCCCCCCCATGGCCCGTCCCCTCACTCCCGCCCCCCCGGCCCGTCCCCTCGCTACTAGCCCCCCATGGCCCGTCCCCTCGCTACTAGCCCCCCCATGGCCCCCCCCCTCACTCCCGGCCCCCCGCCCCCCCCCCTCGCTACTAGCCCCCATGGCCCGTCCCCTCACTCCCGGCCCCCCGGCCCGTCCCCTCGCTACTAGCCCCCCATGGCCCGTCCCCTCGCTACTAGCCCCCCATGGCCCGTCCCCTCGCTACTAGCCCCCATGGCCCGTCCCCTCACTCCCGGCCCCCCGGCCCGTCCCCTCACTCCCGGCCCCCCGGCCCGTCCCCTCACTCCCGGCCCCCCGGCCCGTCCCCTCGCTACTAGCCCCCCATGGCCCGTCCCCTCGCTACTAGCCCCCCATGGCCCGTCCCCTCGCTACTAGCCCCCATGGCCCGTCCCCTCACTCCCGGCCCCCCGGCCCGTCCCCTCACTCCCAGCCCCCCACTCCCCATCCCCTCACTCCCAGCCGCGCACCGTCCTCTCGGCCCGTCCCTTCACTACTACCCCCCCTCCCCGTTCCCTCACTACAAACCCCCTCGGCCCGTCCCCTCAGTATTCGCCCCCCCCCCCTCGTCCCTTTACTACTGCCCCCCCCCCCCCCTCGGCCCATCCCATCACCACTAGCTCCCCTCCCTTCGGCCCATCGCCTCGCTACTAGCTCCCCCTCCCCGTCCCCTCACTATTAGCCCTCTCCCCCTCCTCGTCCTTTTACTACTACCCCCTCCCCTCTGCCCATCCCCTCGCTACTAGCCCCCCTCGGCCCATCCCCTCGCTACTACCCCCTCCCATCGGCCCATCCCCTCGCTATTAGCACCCCCCCATGGCCCGTCCCCTCGCTACTACCCCCTCCCCTCGGCCTGTCTCCTCGCTACTAGCCCCCCCTCGGCCCATCCCCTCGCTACTAGCCCCCCCCTCGGCCCGTCCCCTCACTCCCAGCCGCGCCTCGGCCCGTCTCCTCGCTACTACACTCTACCCATGGCCCCTCACTGCTAGTACCCTCCCCATCCCCTCAATACTAGCCCCCTCAGCCCGTCTCCTCACTACTAGCCCCTGCCCTGGAGGGGTGGAGGGGAAGCAAGGCCTCTGCTGCTCGTCCTGTCCCTACTAGGGATCACGTGCCTTCACCTGGGGGAGCCCAGGCCACTCGGCCCATCCTCTCCCCTGCCGCCCCTGTCGCGGGGAGGCCAGGCCGCACGGCTTGTGCTGTCTCCGCCAGCATTGCTACCCCTCTGGGATCAAGAACCCTTGCCCCTTTGGGAGTGATTCAGCCCTGCCTGGGTCGCCCGTGTGTCTGCAGCACCCATGGGTGGGGGTGGGACTGCGTGGGTGTCTGCAGCAAGTGTGTCAGGGGGCTACAGGGAGAAGGGGGTTAGGAGGGAGAGACAGATCAGCCATGATTGAATGGCGCAGCAGACACGACGGGCCGAATGGCATCATTCTGAT
>NW_027604343.1:0-4474 GCF_053455715.1 Rhinoraja longicauda
ATTTTAATAATGGAGATTCTTTCAGTCCTCGTATCAATTTAGGTTCCCATTTATATATAAAGTCTTCTGGTATATTTTCTCCTATTTTGTCTAGTTCTATTCTTATCCATGCCGGGTTTTTTCCTTCAAAAAGAGATGCAATAAACCTCAGTTGGTTTGTTTTATAATAATTCTTAAAGTTCGGAAGTTGTAATCCTCCTGAATCAAACTTCCATGTCAATTTTTCCAACGATATTCTTGACATCTTACCTTTCCAGAGAAATTTCCGCACATATTTATTTAACTCTTGAAAAAACTTCTGTGGTACTTGTATTGGTAATGTTTGGAATAAATATTGTAACTTCGGAAATATATTCATTTTAACGGCATTAACTCTTCCTATTAATGTTATTGGTAATGTCATCCATTTATCAAGGTCTTCTTTTATTTTTCTTAGTAATAATAAATAATTTAATTTATATAAATTCTTCATATCATTATCAATTCTTATACCTAAATAATTTATACCAATTAATGGCCATCTAAATTGGGTTAGTAATCGACATTGAGTGTAATCTCCTTTAGTAAGGGGTAAAATTTCACTTTTATCCCAATTTATTTTATAACCTGATATTCTTCCATATTCTTCTAATCTAAAAGATAGTTTGCGCAACGAATCTAATGGTTTTGTTAAGTATATCAAAACATCATCTGCAAATAAGTTAATCTTAAATTCTTCCTGATTGACTTTAAAACCCTTAATATCTGGGTCAGTTCTAATTAGTTCAGCTAGCGGTTCTATCGCCAGGACAAATAAAGCAGGTGATAAGGGGCATCCTTGTCTAGTTGACCTTTTTAATTGAAACGGTGTTGAAATTTGGCCATTTGTCACTACTTTAGCTTTGGGATTCACATTTAGAGTTTTAATCCAGTTTATAAAAGTTGTTCCTAACCCATATTTTTCCAATACTTTATATAAAAAATCCCACTCTAACCTATCAAATGCTTTTTCTGCATCCAGAGCTACTGCTACACTTATTTCATTCCTCTTTTGTGCCAAATGCATTATACTAAGTAACCTAGTTACATTATCTGCAGAATGTCTATTTTTAATAAATCCAGTTTGATCCAAATGTACTAATTTTGGTAAATACTTAGACAATCTATTAGATAAAATTTTTGCTACTATTTTATAATCTGTATTTAGCAAAGATATAGGTCTATATGATGTTGATTTTAAAGGGTCCCTATCTTTTCTTGGTATTACCGTTAAAATCGCTGTCGTAAAAGACTCTGGGAGGTTATGTGTTCTTTCCGCCTGCTGTATTACCTCCATAAAAGGAGGAATTAATAATTCTTTAAATTTTTTATAAAATTCTGGTGGGAACCCATCTTCTCCTGGGGATTTATTACTCTGTAGTGATATTAAAACTTCTTTGACCTCTTTTAATGAAAAAGGTATATCTAATCCCATCTGTTCTTCTAAATTTAATTTAGGAAGGTTTATTTGTGCTAAAAATCTTTCTATCTCATTAGTATCTTTTTGTGATTCTGACTGGTATAGATCAGAATAATTTTTTTTAAAGGTTTCATTAATTTCTAAAGGTTTATAAGTAATTTTATTTGTATTTATTCTAATAGCATTAATCGTTCTCGAAGACTGTTCGGCTTTCAACTGCCAGGCAAGGACCTTATGTGATCTCTCTCCTAACTCATAGTACCTCTGTTTAGTTCTCATAATTGCTTTTTTCTGTTCGGTATGTCTGTAATGTATTATATTGTAACTTTTTATTGATAAGTTGTCTTCGTTTCTCTTCCGTTACATACCTTTGAGATTCTTTTTCTAATTTTGTAATTTCTTTCTCCAATTGCTCTACTTCGGCCATATATTCTTTCTTAATTTAGGAAGTGTAACTTATTATCTGTCCTCTCAAATATGCTTTCATTGCATCCCATATAACAAATTTATCATCAACTGAGTTGGAATTTGTATCTAAAAAAAATTGAATATGTCTTCTCATAAACTCACAAAAATCTTCTCGATTTAATAATGTTGAATTAAATCTCCATCTATAAGTCATTTCCTCTTTATCCATCATTACCATTGACATTGTTAAAGGGGAGTGATCTGATAATATTCTTGCTTTATATTCAACATTTTTCACTCTGTCCTGTATGTTTGTTGATAATAAAAAGAGATCAATCCTCGAGTAAGTTTTATGTTTATATGAGTAAAAAGAATAATCTCTTTCTCTTGGGTTAAATCTTCTCCATATATCGGTTAGATTTAAATCTTTCATCAATGACAAAGTTAATTTTGCAACTCCCCTCGCTTTTGAATTAAATGAAGCTGCAATAATCGTTCCCACCCAGTCTCTTTTTAATTTCTGATGTTCTATCTCTGTTAAATGAGTTTCCTGCAAGAAAGCTATATCTATCTTCATTTTTTTAATATATGTTAAAATTCTTTTTTTTTTTACCGGCCCATTTAAGCCATTAACATTAAAACTCAAAAAGTTCAGTAATTTAGCCATTATTCTTAACAGAATTACTCCAATCTATAACATTACTTAACACCTCGTTTCTCATGGTTTTTTGGGGAGTTTCCTTAAAATTCACCATGTTGCTGTACACCCCCTCCCGCCCAACATCCAGGCTAAAAGAAAAAAAAGAAAAAGAAAAATAAATAATTTTAAAAAACCAAAATAACCCCTTACTAATGCTGTTTATAAAAAAGAAAACAGCATTACCTCCCTCCATTTTACGGGTCATGGCACACGCCATGAATAATAATAATAATAATGCATTTTATTTATATAGCGCTTTTCATATACTCAAAGACGCTTTACAGAGATTTTGAGAACATAGGGAAATGAATAAATAGATAAATAAGTAAATAAATAAATGAACAGAGAAAGGAGACAGAAGGTGAGGTGACCTTCAGTGGTTGAAGGCAGTACTGAACAGGTGAGACTTCAGCGATGTTTTGAATGTGGTGAGTGTGGAGGAGTCTCTAACGGTTTGGGGTAGTGAGTCCCATAGGGTGGGAGCAGCGATGGAGAAAGCCCTGTCCCCCCAGGATCTGAGTTTGGTCCGGATGTGGGGGGATAGGAGATTGGCAGCGGCAAAGCGGAGGGTGCAGGTGGGAGTGTGCCTGTGGAGGAGGTCGGTCAGGTAGGATGGGGCCAGGTTATGGAGGGCTTTGTAGGTTATGAGGAGGATTTTGTACTGGATTCTCTGGGGATGGGGAGCCAGTGGAGTTTATAAAGGACGGGGGTGATATGGTCACGGATCGAGGTGTGTGTGAGTAGACGGGCAGCGGAGTTTTGAATGTATTGAAGTTTATTGATGATTTTTGAGGGTGCGCCATAGAGGAGGCTGTTGCAGTAGTCCAGACGGGAGGTGATGAAGGTGTGGATGAGGGTTTCTGCAGCTGTGGAGGAGAGGGATGGACGGAGACGGGCAATGTTTTTGAGGTGGAAGAAGGCTGTCTTTGTGATGTGTTTGATGTGCTTGTCGAAGGAGAGGGTTTGATCAAGGATGATTCCAAGATTCCGGATGTGAGGTGAGGTGGATACTGGGAGACCATCAATGTTGAGGATGAAGTTTTGGGTGGATTTGGTGAGCGTTTTTGGACCAATGATGATGATTTCAGATTTGTTGCAATTGAGTTTGAGGAAGTTTGATTGAAGCCAAGATTTTATTTCAGTGATGCAGTTTGTCAGTGTGGAGTGTGTGGTGGGGGAGATTGACTTGGTGGAGATGAGGAGCTGGATATCATCGGCGAAGCAGTGGAAGTTGAGACCATGACGGCGGATTAATTGACCAAGGGGGAACAGGTAGAGGATGAAGAGGAGAGGGCCAAGGACTGAGCCTTGGGGAACACCTTGGGGGAGGGGAGCGGTGGGGGATTTACAGTTGTTAATGGAGATGAACTGGTGTCTGTCAGAGAGGTAAGATTTGAACCAGGATAGGGCTGTGCCGGTGCTGTTAAGGGAGGTTTCAAGTCGGGGGAGGAGAATGGAGTGATTTATGGTGTCAAAGGCGGCGCTGAGGTCAAGTAGGATGAGGATATTGAGGTTGCCAGCGTCGGAGGAGAGGAGAATGTCGTTTGTGATTTTGAGGAGCGCAGTTTCAGTACAGTGGTTTGAGCGGAATCCGGATTGGAAAGTTTCATACAGGTTACAGGAGATGTTGAATCAGTATGGATAGAAATGAGAAAATGTAAGGGTAAAAAGACCCTAATGGGAGTTATCTATAGGCCCCCAAACAGTAGCCTCGACATAGGGTGCAAGTTGAATCAGGAGATAAAATTGGCGTGTCAAAAATGTAATGCTACGGTGGTTATGGGAGATTTCAACATGCAGGTAGACTGGGAAAATCAGGTTGGAAATGGACCCCAGGAAAGAGAGTTTGTAGAGTGCCTTCGAGATGGATTCTTAGAACAGCTTGTACTGGAGCCTACCAGGGAGAAGGCAATTCTGGATTTAGTGTT
>NW_027604344.1:0-4447 GCF_053455715.1 Rhinoraja longicauda
GTTCTAAATGGCCAAACTCCTTATTCATAACTGTGTGTGGCCCTGGTTCTGGACTCCCCCAACATTGGAACATGTTTTCCTGCCTCTAACGTGTCCAACCCCTTAATAATCTTATACGTTTCGATAAGATCCCCTCTCATCCTTCTAAATTCCAGTGTATACAAGCCTAGTCGCTCCAGTCTCTCAACGTACGACAGTCCCGCCATCCCGGGAATTACCCTCCAAACTGCACGAGTTGGGGAGAAAACCGGACCACCCGGAGAAGACCCACACAGGTCATGGGGAGAACGTACAAACTCCGTACAGACAGCGCCCGTAGTCAGGATCGAACCCGGGTCTCTGGCGCTGTGAGTCGGCAACTCTACCGCTTTTAGTCTGCCAGGTAACCACACCTGGATTAAATGAGAATAGACGGCCTTCATCGGTCAGGGTGTTGACTATAGTCTGACGAAGGGTCTCGACCCGAAACGTCACCCATTCCTTCTCCCCAGAGATGCTGCCTTGACCCGCTGAGATACTCCAGCATCTTGTGTCTGTATGTTGTTAGGGGGTGATTTTATTCAGAAGGTATAAGAAAATAACTGCAGATGCTGGTGCAAATCGAAGGTATTTATTCACAAAATGCTGGAGTAACTCAGCAGGTCAGGCAGCATCTCGGGAGAGAAGGAATGGGTGACGTTTCGGGTCGAGACCCTTCTTCAGACTGATGTCAGGGGGGTGGGACAAAGGAAGGATATAGGTGGAGACAGGAAGATAGAGGGAGAACTGGAAGGGGGAGGGGAAGAGAGGGACAGAGGAACTATCTAACGTTGGAGAAGTCAATGTTCATACCGCTGGGCTGCAAGCTGCCCAGGCGAAATATGAGGTGCTGTTCTCCAATTTGCGGTGGGCCTCACTATGGCACTGGAGGAGGCCCATGACAGAAATGGTCAGACTGGGAGTGGGAGGGGGAGTTGCAGTGCTGAGCCACTGGGAGATCAGGTTGGTTAAGGCGGACTGAGCGAAGGTGTTGAGCGAAGCGATCGCCGAGCCTGCGCTTGGTTTCGCCGATGTACAGAAGTTGACATCTGGAGCAGCGGATGCAATAGATGAGGTTGGAGGAGGTGCAGGTGAACCTCTGCCTCACCTGGAAAGACTGTTTGGGTCCTTGGATGGAGTTGAGGGGGGAGGTAAAGGGACAGGTGTTGCATCTCGTGCGGTTTGCAGGGAAAGTGCCCGGGGATGGGGTGGTTTGGGTAGGAAGGGACGAGTGGACCAGGGGTTACGGAGGAACGGTCCTCTGCGGAACGCAGAAAGGGGAGGGGATGGGAAGATCTGGCCAGTGGTGGGGTCCGTTGTAGGTGACGGAAATGTTGGCGGATGATATGTTGGATCCGCTGGCTGGTGGGGTGGAAGGTGAGGACGAGGGGGATTCTGTCCTTGTTACGAGTGGGGGGAGGGGAGCAAGAGCGGAGCTGCGGGATGTGGAAGAGACCCTAGTGAGAGCCTCATCTATAATGGAAGAGGGGAAGCCCCGTTTCCTGAAGAACGAGGACATCTCGGAAGCCCTCGTGTGAAACACCTCATCCCGGGCGCAGATGCGGCGTAGACGGAGGAATTGTGGAGTAGGGGATAGACTTTTTGCAGGAGACCGGGTGGGAAGAAGTGTAGTCCAGATAGCTGTGCGAGTCAGTGGGTTTATAGTAGATGTCAGTCACTAGTCTGTCTCCTGTGATGGAGATGGTGAGGTCCAGAAACGGGAGGGAGATGTCAGAGATAGTCCAGGTATATTTAAGGGCAGGATGGAAATTGGAGGTGAAGTGTATGAAGTCAGTGAGTTCTGCATGGGTGCAAGAGGTAGCACCAATGCAGTCGTCGATGTAGCGGAGGTAGAGTTCGGGGATGGGGCCAGTGTACGTCAGGAACAGGGATTGTTCGACGTACCCGACAAAGAGGCAGGCGTAGCTAGGGCCCATGCGAGTGCCCATAGCTACGCCTCTGGTTTGGAGGAAGTGGGAGGAGTCGAAGGAGAAGTTGTTGAGGGTAAGAACCAGCTCTGCTAGGCGGAGGAGAGTGTTGGTCGATGGGGATTGGGTCGAGGAAGAAACAGAGGGCTTGGAGACCATCCTTGCGGGGGATGGAGGTGTAGAATGACTGGACATCCATGGTGAAGATGAGGGAGTGGGGGCCTGGGAACCGGAAGTTATCCAGGAGATGGAGAGCGTGTGAGGTGTCTTGGACGTAGGTGGGGAGGGATTTAACCAGGGGGGATAGGATGGAGTCGAGGTAGGTAGAGATAAGTTCGGTGGGGCATGAGCAGGCAGAGACAATGGGTCTGCCGGGACAGTTGTGTTTGTGGATTTTGGGTAGGAGGTAGAATCGGGCCGTGCGGGGCTGGGGAACTATGAGATTGGAGGCACTGAGGGGTAGTTCGCCGGAGATGATGAGGTCGGTGATGGTGCTGCTGATAAAGGTCTGGTGTTTATCGGTGGGGTCATGGTCCAGGGATAGGCAGGAAGAGTTGTCGTCTGGCCTCGGTCCGGTAGAGGTCAGCACGACAGACTACCACAGCACCTCCCTTCAGCTTTGCTGAACACCCGCGCTCGGTCCGCGTTAACAAACCTGATCTCCCGGTGGCTCAGCACTTCAACTCCCCCTCCCACTCCCAGTCTGACCTTTCTGTCATGGGCCTCCTCCAGTGCCATAGTGAGGCCCACCGCAAATTGGAGGAACAGCACCTCATATTTCGCCTGGGCAGCTTGCAGCCCAGCGGTATGAACATCGACTTCTCCAACTTTAGATAGTTCCTCTGTCCCTCTCTTCCCCTCCTCCTTCCCAGATCTCCCTCTATCTTCCTCCCTCCATCTTCCTTTGTCCCGCCCCCCTGGACATCAGTCTGAGGAAGGGTCTCGACCCGAAACTTCACCCATTCCTTCTCTCCCGAGATGCTGCCTGACCCGCTGAGTTACTCCAGCATTTTGTGAATAAATCGATTTGTACCAGCATCTGCAGTTATTTTCTTATACTATATATATAATAATAATAATCCATTTATTTTATATAGCGCCTTATCGGGTGCTCAAAGCGCTTTACAAAAACAATTAACATAGAAACAAACAGACAAACTATCCTGACGGAAAAGCCGCGAATACTCAACGCCAGCGTCCTCTCACGTCAGGGTCCGGCAGTAGACATTAAAAAGCACAGGACACACAGATATAATTTTTTACACAAAACAGCCATCACAGTGATTGCTCTAGGCATACCCTCACTGTGATGGAAGGCAAAGTCTTATCTCCTCCTCATTCTTCTCCCGTGGTGCCACGAGGTGATCGAGGCTCCCAACTTTTTTGAAGCCCCCACCGGGCGATGGAAAGTCCCAGGGCCGAGCCGAGCAGGCCGATGAAAGTCCTGAGCCCCCACCGGGCGATGGAAAGTCCCAGGGCCGAGCCGAGCAGGCCGATGAAGGTCCTGAGCCCCCACCGGGCGATGTAAAGTGCTGCGGCCGAGCCACGCAGGGCGATGAAGGGCCTGGCGGCGGGTCGATCGTACCTCGCGCTTCGGGGCGGTCGAAGCTGCTACGGCTGGAGCTCCCAAAAGCCGGTCGCCAGCCAGGGACCTGCGAGCTCCCGATGTTGCGGTCTGCAGGGCCCACGGCCGAAGCCTCCGAGATGGTAAGTCCAGGCCCTGCGACCGGAGTCTTCGAGGTCGATCCCAGCTGGAGGCCGCCGACTCCACGATGTTAGGCCGTAGCGCGAACGGAGATACGACACGGTAAAGGTCGCATCTCCGTTGAGGAGGAGATTAGAAAAAAGGTTTCCCCCAACCCCCCCACCACCCCCCCACATACACAGAGTTAAAAATAAAATAAAACGTACATTTAACGATGACAATGACAAAAACAAAAAAAAGACAGAGAGACTGCCGGTGAGCCTCAGCTGCAGAACACAGCCATGCCCCTTTATATATATATAAACAGGTACTATAGCAGAAAGGTGCCTTACTTCCTTTATATTTAAAGTGCCTTTAGGTGCCTCAAAGTGACCTTGCAGTTGATGTGCCTTGTTATGTTATGTTATGTTAAATGTTTTTGTATGCTATTTGAAAAAGCAATAAAAATAATATTTTTTTAAAAATTAAAAGAAAAAACTATTCTTTTTGTTCCAGCGTGGGTTCAATATACAGAATATAAACGTACCCGTTCCAACAAATGTTAGAACAGAAATCTAACTAACGGTAGAATTGCTGCCTCCTGCACCTCATAGGTTCAGGAGGAGGCCATTCGGCCCTTCGAGCCTGTACGCACCGCCATTCATTGTGATCATGGCTGATCGTCCACAATCAGTAACCCGTGCCTGCCTTCTCCCCATATCCCTTGATTCCACTAGTCCCCAGAGCTTTATCTAACTCTCTCTTAAATCCATCCAGTGAATCGGCCTCCACTGCCCTCTGTGGCAGAGAATTCCAC
>NW_027604345.1:0-4433 GCF_053455715.1 Rhinoraja longicauda
AGCATGGTCATTCACACTGACTCATTGAACGCCTCTTGTCCTCTTCTGAAGCCGTGTTGTTCCTGTGATGAATGGCTTTCAACAGATTAAACAAACTTTAGCTTTGGGTTGTGTAAGAAGGAACTGCAGATGCTGGTTTAAACCGAAGATAGACACAAAAAGCTGGAGTAACTCAGCGGGACAGGCAGCATCTCTGGAGAGAAGGAATGGTGATGTTTCGGGTCGAGTAGACAAACGTTGAGGAGATTTCGCAGTGGAGCAGACGAAATGTGCAGGTTTAAATCTCCTCAAGGTATCTCTACTTTGAAGAAGTTCTCCTCCTCTCTCCGACGAGAGATCTGAAGAAGGGTCTCGAGCCGAAACGTCACCCATTCCTTCTCTCCAGAGATGCTGCCTGTCCCGCTGAGTTACTCCAGCATTTTGTGTCTATTTTAGGTTTTGGTGTGATTATCGTCACATGTACCGAGTGCACAGTGAAAAGCTTTGTTTTGCATGCTATCCAAACAGATCAGATCTACTAGGCATAAATACAATCAAGTCAGATTCAAGTGCAATAGGTAGAGCAAAGGGGGAGATACAGAGTGCAGAATATAGTTCTCAGCATTGTAGTGCACCAGTTCCGGAGACAAAGTCCAATGGGGTAGAGGTGAATCGGACAGTACCCTGGCTTATGGAAGCCTGATACCAGAGGGGAAGAAGCTGTTGCTGAGTCTGGTAGTGTGCACTTTCTGTACCTGTATTTTTATTTTATTTTTTAATTTAGAGATACAGCGCGGAAACAGGCCCTTCGGCCCACCGAGTCCGTGCCGCCCAGCGATCCCCGCACATTAACACTATCCTACACACACTAGGGACAATTTTTTTACATTTACCCAGTCAATTAACCTACATACCTGCACGTCTTTGGAGTATGGGAGGAAACCGAAGATCTCGGAGAAAACCCACGCAGGTCACGGGGAGAACGTACAAACTCCGTACAGACGGCGCCCCTAATCAGGATCGAACCTGAGTCTCCGGCGCTGCATTCGCTGTAAGGCAGCAACTCTACCGCTGCGCCACCGTGCCGCCCTTCTGCTGGACAAGAGCAGGGAGAAGAAGGAATGACATTATGCAACATGGAAGTTTTTTGAATCACCTTGAAGAGGGAGCATCTCCCCACTAATCAGTCAAAAATTCAAAGACTGAGTAGATTATTTCAATAACTTTTAGTTATAATTTAGAGATGCAGAATGGAAACAAGCCCTTTGGCCCACTGAGTCCACACTGACCATCAGTCCCCCGTTCACACTTGTTCTATGTTAACCCACTGTCATATCCACTCCCTATCCACTAGGGGCAATTTACACAGGGCCATTTAACCTACAAACCCGCACGTCTTTGGGATGTCAGAGGAAACCCACACGGTCACAGGGAGAACATGCAAACTCCAGACTGACAGCACCCGAGGTCGGGATAGAACCAGAGTCTCTGGCGTTGTGAGGCATATGAAAGGACCATTCAGAAGCCTGATAATAGAGGGGAAGAAGCCGTTCCTGAGCCTGGTGGTGCGCGCTTTCAAGTTTCTGTACCTTCTGCCGGACGAGAGCGGGGAGAAGTAGGAATGATGGGGGTGGGACAGGGACAAGTCTTTGATTATGTTGTTTGCTTTCCCGAGGCAGCATGAAGGTACAGTTTACCTCAATGAAAATGCAATGAAATCAATGATTTTCCGCCACCCTTGGTTCCAGAGCCTTTCTAGATTATCCATTTTACCGGACCAACAGAGGTCACGGCCTCTGAGAGGAGTCCAACGGTACCGGAACGGTCCTCCTGGGCCGCAGAGGGGCCGACATACCGGCCCGCAAAGTGGCCTCGGAAGTCGCTGTGGGAACGGATCTGCCGGTTCCGGCCGGGCTGGAGTTCCAGAGCCCCGGCCGCAAGTGGGCAAATTCCACCCGCCGATCGGCCGCTGAAGTCCTGATGAGGTCGGGATCGGCCGCCTCACCCGGCCTAGGAGGGGGGACTTCCTGGGGGAATTTCAAGTGCGCTCTTGTCATTTTGTCCAGATTAAAGGAGGTGTTGAACCACCAGTTGCCGGAAAATCGGTGGTGGACCTGTATTTCATAGGGAGACATAAGGAGCTGCAGATGCTGGAATCTTGAGTAACAGAGGGGACACAAATGAGGGGTCCATCTATGACAGCAGGAGGGAAGCTAAGTTTACTAAAGGAAGAGGACATCTCAGATGTCATATCATATCATATCATATATATACAGCCGGAAACAGGCCTTTTCGGCCCACCAAGTCCGTGCCGCCCAGCGATCCCCGTACATTAACACTATCCTACACCCACTATGGACAATTTTTAAATTTTACCCAGCCAATTAACCTACATACCTGTACGTCTTTGGAGTGTGGGAGGAAACCAAAGATCTCGGAGAAAACCCACGCAGGTCACGGGGAGAACGTACAAACTCCTTACAGTACAGCACCCGTAGTCAGGATCGAACCTGAGTCTCCGGCGCTGCATTCGCTGTAAAGCAGCAACTCTACCGCTGCGCTACCGTGCCGTCCTAGAATAGAAAGCCTCATCTCCAGACCCCGTGTATACACTATATCCGTGTATAGTTGTTCACTATTTAATTGTCTATTGTATCGAACTTTTGAATGAAATAATGTGTTGAGGTATTGGGACAATAGAAGAAATTTTAAAACAAGTTAAAGATTTTAACGCAGATTGCTCTGCACAGAAGTAATCCATCTGACAAATTGATGAGTCAAAACAAAACACAAAGTGCTGGAGGAACTCAGCGGGTCAGGTAGCACCTGTGGATGGAATGGACAGACAATGTTTCAAGTTGGGAATCTTCTTCAGACTAATATCATATTTCATAAGTTGACTGTACAACAGATTTATTCTCGAATAACGCTCGGCACGGTGGCACAGCAGTAGAGTTGCTGCCTTACAGCGAATGCAGCGCCAGAAACTCAGGTTCGATCCTGACTACGGGCGCCGTCCGTACGGAGTTTGTACGTTCTCCCCGTGAACTGCGTGGGTTTTCTCCGAAATCTTCGGTTTCCTCCCACACTCCAAAGACGTACAGGTATGTAGGTTAATTGACTGGGTAAATGTAAAAATTGTCCCTAGTGTGTGTAGGACAGTGTTAATGTGCGGGGATCGCTGGGCGGCGCGGACTCGGTGGGCCGAAGGGCTTGTTTCCACGCAGTATCTCTAAATCTAAATTTAAATCTACAATACTATGGCGAGTCCGAAACTTGCTAGTTGTAGACGAAGTTTATTGCAGCCGCAATACACGAATACAGAATCAAAACAACAAGTTACAGGACAACCAATATAAACTTACTGTCTTCCTTGAAGACTTCGCCGAACTGGCTAAATCGGGCGCCAAACGCGCACCTGACATCGCTGGCCAATCAGCGATGTCGTTTGCTGGACCAATCCTCATGGTCGCGTTCCCACGTGACCTCGCTGGCCAATCCGAGGGTTCGACGACCTGGACCATTCTCTATGGTCGCTACATGACCCCCCCCAGAACCCGAGGTGCGGAACCTAGCAGGGAGCCGGATTTCGCGACCATAACGAGTACGGAGAGGGACAGCCTGAACCACAGGAGCCGGAGGTTCCGGACTTGGTGGAACAGCCGGAACGGGAGGTTCTGGAGGAACTACCGGAACGGGGGGTCCTGGAGGAACTGCCGAAACGGGGGGTCCTAGGGGAACTGCCGAAACTGGAGGTCCCGGAGGAACTGTCGGAATGGGGGTTTGTGGACTGGGCGGAACTAACGGAGGTCGGCCTCTTCTAGGGGTTTGACCGACCAGGACTGGTTGATCTGGGTCCAAATGGGCAGGTTTGAGCCGGGACACCGAGACGAGTTCACTCTTGCCGCCCATGTCTAAGGTGAAAGTAGCCGTTCCCTTACGTAAAACCCGAAACGGCCCTTGATAGACCCTCTGCAACGGGGCGCGATGGGCATCTTTACGCAAAAAAACAAACTCACAGTCCTTCAGGGAAGACGGTTCATGTACCATGGGACACCCATGACGTGAAGTCGGCACTGGAGCCAGGGAGCCCACCCGTTCCCGGAGAGCTGCTAACGCTGATGGGACTGTAGGGAGCAGGGCTGAAGTGTCCGGAAACAGATCTCCAGGTACTCGAAGGGTCGAGCCATATACCAGCTCTGCGGACGACGCACCAAGATCTGGCTTAGGAGCCGTCCGGATGCCCAACAGAACCCAAGGGAGTTGGTCTACCCAGTCTGGGCCTTCAAGCCTTGCACAGAGGGACGCCTTAAGTTGGCGGTGGAACCTTTCTACGAGTCCATTTGCCTGGGGGTGATATGCAGTTGTGGGTTGTAATTTGGACCCGTACAGTTCCGCCAGCGCGGCCCAGAGGGACGAAGTGAACTGTGGTCCTCTGTCAGTTGTAATAACTG
>NW_027604346.1:0-4428 GCF_053455715.1 Rhinoraja longicauda
GTTCAGGTGCGATGGCGACGTAATTTGCACTCTAACTCAGGTGCGCTTGAGTTGTGCGAAATATGCATTTGTTTTGGACTATCAGTTGTTTTATTAGGTCACTCACTTCGGACATTCGATACGTTTTCCTCACTCCACGGGTGTCACCTGAGTCTTCTGCGTTTACCTTGCTTCACACTTGTATTTCAGAATCCCGGCAATTACTACGGTCCAGGTGATCTGGGAATGAGTGTAGGGCTAGGGCGATGGCATCGTCCGTGGACCTGTTGTGGCGGTAGGCGAACTGCAGTGGGTCAAGGCCGCTGGGTAGACTGGATTAAATGCGTTCCATAACAAGCCTCCCAAAACATTTAATGATGGTGGATGTCAAGGCCACTGTTCGGTGGTCGTTTAAACTTGAGGTTTTGCCTTTCCTCGAAACTGGAATGATGGTGGTCTTCAAGAGGCAGCTGGGTACCTGAGAACGGAGTAGGCAGAGAACAAAGATGTCCACGGATACAGGTGCTAGCTTTTCCGCGCAGCTACTAAGGACATGGCCAGGAACTCCGTCTGGTCCTGTTGCTTTTTGTAGATTTACCCACAGGCAGGCCGCTCTAACCTCTGCAACTGTCACCCTGGGGAGAGGCACACTGGAGTCTGAAGAGCCAGAAGTCACCAAAAAAATATTCAGTTCATCAGGTGGGTTTGCACTATCACCAATGTTAATTGCTGAACATTCTTTGCATCCATTTATCTTAATCAGACCGTGCCACGTTCACCGTGTGACGCAGAGATTGTACTGGGACTCAAGTTTCTCCCGGTATTGCCTCTTAGCATCCTTGATGGCTTTGCGGAGACCACAGCGTGGCTTCTTGTACCGCTTGGGGTCGTTTGACTTGTCTGCATCGGATCTGGTCTTCACCTGTGAATGTACATCCATGGTTTTCGGTTGGGGAACATTCGGATTGACTTCGGCGGCACAGTCTCCCACTCACTTGTTGATGAAGTCAGTCACGGCAGAGGCGCACTCATTCAGGTTAGCTGCAGAATCCCTGACCATGGACCCGTCTACTGACTTAAAGCAGTCGCGTAAGATGTCATCCGCGTCCGTTGACCAGCTTTTTACAACTCTCTGCATCGGATCCTCCTGATTCAATTGTTTGTTTGTTGGCAGGGAGCAGAAGCACAGCTCGGTTGTCAGATTTCCAGAAATGTGGCCGAGGGACAGGGCGACATGAAACAATCCGTACAGGGTGGATGAGGCGAGCCTGGACGTGGGAACACGTAGAATGCACTGAAGGGTCACAGCGGAACAGGTCAATGCTGAGAAATGTTCCTAGCTCCAGTTTGCTCCTTGTATTGTATATTTACCTGGGTGGATGGGCGTATGTTGTCGTGGGTATGTTCTCACACACCGTGGGAGTTCTTTGATGGAGACCACCAGGAGCACACATAGAGCTAGGAACATCAGCAGACAGAGACGGGAAAACACAGAAATATGGAGACATGAATACTCACAGAGAGAAGTAGGAACATTTACGGAAACAGGCAGCCCCCCCCCTGATTCTATGTAGGTTTGTCTTCTCCTGATTTCCCATTTGCTGGCGCCCTCCCCTATTTCCACATTTAAAATTTCCCTCCGCTAATTTCATATGTGTTCTTTATCCACCCGCCACGCTTCAATAACGGTGCACCCGCAAGTCCCCATTTGGTGGTGTCCTCCCCTAGTTGAACATTTACCGATGCTCTCCCATAATTACCATATATAAGGACCTTCCCCTGAATGACTATTTAATGTGATGTCCCAAAATAGACCAAGCCCCTAATTTGAGTGGTGGAGTGTATAATCCCAGTACTGTCACTAGAATGCACAGAAAAACACAATTCTCCAGATGTGGTCTAACTAGGGCCACATGAGAAGATTTGTGATCGGTTCTAAGGATGGTCTGTTTACGCGCTGTACCTCTAAACCAAGTTTAGACTGTGGCAAAGGCCAGTGATCAGCAGCTGATGGAAGAGGAAAACAAATATCTTCCACCAACACAGAAAAATAAGTTTGTATCAAAAGAGAATAGAGATACACAATCTGGAATCCTGCAACAGAACGCTGGAGGAACTCAGCTGGTCAAGCAGGTCTGTGAAGCAACAGGTTCGACGTTGCGGCCCGATTCCCAGTGAGGTCGAGCACAGGGAGCTGAATTATTGTAAAGCAGGTAAAGCTATAATGGGGACAGGCAGGGAGAACATGGAATGTGCTGTGTAGCATAACGTATGACTGAGGGTCGGAATGAGATGTCCGGTCTATCTGTTCGGGAGGACATGATGAAGGTCCTGACGGAACAAATGGGAAGTGAGGAGAAAGGTTCCATAGAGAGAAATAGGCAGAGGGAGGTTGGCGGACAGAGTGACGACACTGGGTGTGGACATATTGTCTGGATGTTCAGGTCTGCCCGACTTAATTGTGCAAAGCTGCAATATGAGACCAGAATGACGCAGTAATGCGAGTAGCATGTTGGACTTCATAACGAGAGGATTTAAGTATAGGAGGAAAGCGGTCCTTCTGGAGATGTATAGGGCCCTGGTGAGATCACATCTGAAGTACTGTGCAGTTTTCGTCTCCTAATTTGAGGAAGGACATCCTTGATATTGAGGCATGTGCAGCGTAGGTTCCGCATGTTAATCCCGGGATGGCAGGAATGTCATATGAGCAAAGATTCAAGACTCGGCATGTCTTCACTGGAATTTAGAAGGATGAGAGGGGATCTTGTAGAAACGTATAACATTATAAAAGGACTGGACAAGCCTGATTCAGGAAAAATGTTCCCAAATGCTGGGGGAGTCCTGAAACAGGGGCCACAGTCTAACAATAAAGGGGGAGCCATTTAAAACTGAGGTGAGAAAAAAAACATTTCAGCCAGAGAGATGTGAATTTATCGAATTCTCTGCGACAGAAGGCAGTGAAGGCCAATTCAGTGGATGAATTTAAAAGAGTTTTGGATAGAGCTCGAGGGGATAGTGGAATCAAGCGATATGGGGAGAAGGCAGGCACGGGTTACTGATTGTGGATGGTCAGCCATGAACACAATGAATGGCGGTGCTGGCTCGAAGGGCCAAATGGCTTCCTCCTGCACCTATGTTTCTATGCTTTCATGGGTTTACCGGGAAAAGCTGACGGTTGAGAATTCCATCCCGGATCCAGGGACCAGCTCACAGTGAGTGATAATTGGCCATGGAACACATTTAACTGAATTTAAAAATCTTGCTTTTTATTAATGTGTGCTGATTGCGATCTGAGCGAAATCTCCGCTGCTCCAGGGAGGCGGATTGCCCATGGTTTGGGCAAGCTGCGGTGACCGGTAATCAAACCCTGGCCGACTGCTCAGCAGGCAGCTGGTGTGCTGTGATCAATAACTGAAGAAAGCAGACGCACAACAGCATGTATTATCCCCTAGATTCCAAAGCAGCAGTAGTGACGATCAGAGGCACAAAATTTAGAAAAGGAAATGCGGAAACTACCCACTGCGAGAAATTATCCCCAAATGATCAATTGATTGACTGCTGGGTAGCAGTTCTCCTTCTGTCCACGGGATGTCCCCATTATCCAAAAGCTGGAAGTTGCGCAACGCCCGGAATTGTTCACCCGGGATGGAACTAAAATGAGAGTCAGCGCTTCAGTGACTGAGGAGCTAAAAATAGAACTTCGCACAGCTCGCAACAGTTGACAAATTGAATCTTTGATATAAAATGTCATTTTCAAGCAAATGCGGTTGGTTTCGAAAATAAGCCCAACCGTGGAAAAGCAATCAGAGGCCAATTCGCGACTCATCCCCGGCTGTCTTCCAGTCACACAATCCCACTCTATTTATAGTTATAGAGTCAAACAGCACGACGGGAAACCTTATGGAACAAGCTGACTATGCCACGAAATAGTTCAGTTAGCTTAGTTCAGTGGGACTGAAGGCTGATAAATCCTCAGCGCCTGATGGTCTGCATCACAGAGTACTCAAGGAGATGGCTCTGGAAATCTTGGACGTATGATTTGTTTTGAGGATGTGACAAGTAAAATGGATGAAGGAGCCAGTGGATATAGTGTATCTAGACTTTCAGAAAGGCTTTGATAAGGTCCCACACGGGCGATTGGTGAGTAAAATTAAAGCACATGGTATTTGGGGGCAGGGTGTTGATATGGCAGACAATTGGTTTGCAGACAGGAAGCAAAGCGTCGGAGTAAAGGCTCATTTTCAGAATGGCAGGCAGTGGCGAATGGAATGCCGCAAGACTCGGTGTTGGAGCCAGAAATATTCACGATATATATTAATGATTTGGATGATAGAATTATAAGTAACAAAGGCACGTTTGCTGGGTGGCAGTGTGAACTGCGAAGAGGATGTTAGGAGGTCGCAGGGTGACTTGTCAGATTGAGTGAGTGGGCAGAGAGAGAGAGAGAGA
>NW_027604348.1:0-4409 GCF_053455715.1 Rhinoraja longicauda
ACGATTGTAACCAGGCAAGATGTGGTAACTCGGCAATTTTTCCCAACAATAGCAATCGCACGGGACATTGCGTGATTGGAATAAATCCTGGATTTGGTAACAGGACACGAAGACATCAATTGATAAAATTGTGAATTTATTTCATCATTATCAAACTGAACGGAGCTCTACACAGGCTGTTTTTGTTTACCGTCAGAACACATCACACTGACTCGATGTGATTAGTATAACGATACACTTTACAAGATAGGGCAGTTGAACACTTTAAAGTATGGGGTTCGGATAAAATAACCACTCCACACTTCTATGGAGTTGTTTATTTAGGTCCATTTTTAAGCACTTATTTTCACACTTGCTATGTAGCAATTATAGCTGTCAATAATGTATCGTACAGGCACGTAAAACTTTAGAAGTTTGCGACAATAATAGAGATATAGAAACATAGAAAAATAGAAAATAGGTGCAGGAGTAGTCCATTCGGCCCTTCGAGCCTGCACCGCCATTCAATATGATCATGGCTGATCATCCAGCTCAGTAACCCGTACCTGCCTTTTCTCAATACCCCCTGATCCCTTTAGCCACAAGGGCCACATCTAACTCCCTCTTAAATATAGCCAATGAACTGGCCTCAACTACCTTCTGTGGCACATAATTCCACAGACTCGCCATTCTCTGTGTGAAGAAATGTTTTCTCATCTCGGTCCTAAAAGACTTCCCCCTTATCCTTAAGCTGTGACCCCTGGTTCTGGACTTCCCCAACATCGGGAACAATCTTCCCGCATCTAGCCTCTCCAACCCCTTAAGAATTTTATATGTTTCTATAAGAACCCCCCTCAGTCTTCTAAATTCCAGCGAGTATAAGCCTAGTCTATCCAGTCTTTCTTCATATGAAAGTCCTGCCATCCCAGGGATCAATCTGGTGAACCTTTTCTGTACTCCCTCTAAGGCTAGAATGTCTATCCTCAGATTAGGAGACCAAAACTGTACACAATACTCCAGGTGCGGTCTCACCAAGGCCCTGGACAACTGCAGCAGAACCTCCCTGCTCCTATACTCAAATCCTCTTGCTATGAATGCTAAGATACCATTCGCTTTCTTCACTGCCTGCTGCACCTGCACGCTTCCTTTCAATGACTGGTGCACCATGCCACCCAGGTTCCGTTGCATCACCCTTTTCCTAATTGGCCACCATTCAGGTAATACTCTGCTTTCCTGTTCTTGCCGCCAAAGTGGATAACCTCACATTTATCCACATTATATTGCATCTGCCATGCATTTGCCCACTCGCCTAATCTATCCAAGTCACTCTGACTTATATGAAATTATGAGAGGCATAGTTAGGGTTAGACTATTAGGTCGTGCCCTATAAAATGGTGGGGGTGGGGGCGGTGTTATGCAACCGATTAAGACACAAAGTCTTGACGGTAATATTCTCCGGATCAATTCCAATGTGAAACTCGACATAGAAAGAGAGGACGGCTGGCGAATTGGTGCAGTGTGGAGGGATACTTATTTGTAGACATAGTGAGAGATCTTTTGGGGCAGGAGAGACAGGTTGCAGCAAAATATCTTCTCCAACTGCACGTGTGGGTTTAAGCTAAATAGTGGGGTTGACAAATTGGGAATAATAAGATGGAGTTAAAGGGGAAGTGAATACAGGAAAAGTTGGAAAAGACTACCGAATTAATGTGAACGAATGTTCGAGAAGGGATAAGAGAGTAAGGTCAGGGCCAATAGTGACCAGTGTGAGAGGGGAGGTGAATAACAAAGTTAAAATGTTGTATTTGAATGCACGAAGTATAAAACATAAAGTGAATTAGCTTGAGGCTCAGTTAGATATTGGCAAGTATGATGTTGTGGGAATTACAGGGACATGCCTACAAGAGGACCAGGGCTTGGAGCTGAATATTCAGGGTTACGTCCTATCGAAAAGGCAGACAGGTGGGCAGAGGGGCTGGGGTCGCTCTGTTGGTAAGGAATGATATTCAGTCCCTTGCAAGGGGTGACATAGAATCAGGAGATATAGAGACTGTATGGACATAACTGAAGAATTGTAAGTGTTAAAAGACCCTAATAGGAGTAATCTACAGCCCCCCAAAAAAGTAGCCTGGACAGTTGACAGGTGCAAGTTGAATCAAGAGATAAATTTGGCATGTCGCAAATGTAATGCTTCGGTTGTTATGGGGGATTTCAACATGCAGGTAGACAGGGAAAATAAGGCTGGGACTGGACCCCAGGAAAGGGAGTTTGTGGAGTGCCTCCGAGATAAATTGGTACAGCAGCTTGAACTGGAGCCTTCAGGGAGTGTCGTGGTTACCGGTGTTCGAAATGAAGCAGATGACACGGAGAATTCTTCAAGAAGTTAAAAGCCTTTATTTGCAAACAACGGCTAGAACAATCAGGATGTCAACCATCTGACTGCCCACTTAGTACACCGGGCAGCCTATTTTTATAGGATTACTAGCACAAGTGTGCCCGTTGGGCCCGTCCTCGTAGGGTTTCCATTGTAACCGGGAGGGGAGTGGGGGGAGGGAAGGGGGAGGGTGGGGGGGGAGGGAAGGTGGAGGGTGGGGGGGAGGGAAGGGGGAGGGTGGGGGGGAGGGGAGGGGGAGGGAGGGGGGAGGGAGGGGGGGAGGGAGGGGGGGTAGGGAGGGGGGAGGGAGAGGGGGAGGGGGGGAGGGAGAGGGGGAGGGGAGGGGGGAGGGGGGAGGGAGGGAGGGAGGGGGGGAGGGGGGAGGGAGGGAGGAGGGGGAGGAGGGAGGAGGGGAGGGGGGGGAGGGGAGGGGGACCTCCCTTTTCCAGTACCCCTCTTTCCCCGTTGGGCCCGTCCTCGTAGTGTTTCCATTGTAACCGGGAGGAGTGGAGGGAGGGAGGGAGGGTGGAGGGAGGAGGGGAGGGAGGGGGGAGGAAGGGGGGAGGAGAGGGGAGGGAGAGGGGAGGGAGGCGGGTAGGGGGGGAGGGGAGGTGGAAGGGGGAGGGATGGGGACCTCCCCTTTTCCCAGTACCCCTCTTTCCCCGTTGGGCCCGTCCTCGTAGGGTTTTCCATTGTAACCGGGAGGAAGGGAGGGAGGGGAAGGGGGAGGGAGGGAGGAGGGAAATGTGGAGGGAGGAGGGGAGGGGGGGATGGGGGGAAGGGGGGAGGGAGGCGGGTAGGGGGGGGAGGGAGGGGGGGGAGGGAGGGAGGGGGAGGGGGAGGGAGGGGGGGAGGGATTGGGGAGGGAGGGATGGAGGGAAGGAGGGAGGGGGGGAGTTAGGGGGGGAGGGGTGAGGGAGGTGGGGGAGGGAGGGGGGGAGGGAGTTGGGGAGGGAGGGGGGAGGAGGGGGGAGGGAGTGGGGATGGAGGTGGGAAGGAGGGGGGATGAAGGGGTTGAGGGGGGAAGGGGGACCTCCCCTTTACCCAGTACCCCTCTTTCCCCCACCACCAAGCCCCCTTCCGCAAACGACCCCTGTTGTCCCCCTACCCAGTCCCCCCTTCGTGGATGGGGGACCGAGCTCAGGGGTTACCGAGCTTTTGCGGTTGCAGCTCCTAGACTGGTGGAACAGCATCCCTCTCCCCATCAGAACTGCCCCCCTCCATCCACTCCTTTAAGTCCAGGCTCAAAACCTATTTCTACTCCCTAGCGTTGAGGCTCATTGAGGAGTGCTGTGAACTGTTTGCGTGCCACTGTATATTTCATTTTTTTCCTTAGTACCTAATCAGATGTACAGCACTTTGGTCAACGTGGGTTGTTTTTAAATGTGCTATACAAATAAAATTGACTTGACTTGACTTGACCAAGTGCTTCTCACGGCGATCTGTATTCGCAACAATGTATCACCCCATCTCACAGGGGCATTGTGACATCATAAGCTGAAGACCTTCAATAAATCCGCACCACAGCGCCTGTATTCGCAACAATGTATCCCCCATCTCACAGGGGCATTGTGACATCATAATCTGAAGACCTTCAATAAATCCGCACCACAGCGCCCCTATAATTTAGGGGGGGGGCGCTTTAAAACCTCTGTAACTTAAAAAACATGCGACCGAATTAAATAAAAAAAACAATTTTGCAGCAGATAACCGCGTGGTGATTAAGGCGGTGCAAAAATCGTGGCGCTACGGTTCACCGTTTTGACGAAATCAGAGGAAACCGCTGTTACGCGCATATATATATATATAACACAAGATCTGAGTTTTAGCAGTATACTAGACCAAGTGGGCCCGTTGGGCCCGTCCTCGTAGGGGTTTCATTGTAACCGGGAGGGGAGGAAAGGGGGAGGGTTGGGGGAGGGAGGAGGGGAGGTGAGGGGGGGGAGGGGAGGGGGGGAGGGGGGAAGGAGAGGGGTAGGGGGAGGGAGGGGGGAGAGGGGGGGGGTGGGGAGGGGGGAGGGGGAGGGGGAAAGGGGAGGAGGGAAGGGGGGGAGGG
>NW_027604349.1:0-4403 GCF_053455715.1 Rhinoraja longicauda
TCCCAATGTTGGGGGAGTCCAGAACAAGGGGCCACAGTTTAAGAATAAGGTGTAGGCCATTTAGAACAGAGATGAGTAAAAACTTTTTCAGTCAGAGAGTTATGAATCTGTGGAATTCTCAGCCTCCGAAGACAGTGGAGGCCAATTCTCTGAATGCATTCAAGAGAGAGCTAGATAGAGCACTTAAGGATAGCGGAGTCAGGGGGTATGTGGAGAAGGCAGGAACTCGGTACTGATAGAGAATGATCAGCCATGATCACATTGAATGGCGGTGCTCGCTCGAAAGGCACCTTCAAAATTAGAAATTTCACGCTGTCTTTTTGTTCCATCCGTTCCTGTAAACGCAGGAGTTCCTCCTGATTAGAATTTAAATTCTCTTGAATCTCCCGAAGATTTTTCTCCATTATATTTAGAAATCCGCTCCTCATCTTCTCGGATATCTTTGAGGAAGTCCTTTTCTTTCTCAGTGATAATCTGGTGCAGTTTAGCAAACTGGGTTGTGACATGGGACTGAAGGCTGTGTGACTCTTCCTGTCAAATGAATGTTGAAGATTAACATAATATATTTCTGTATTGTGTTTGTGTTCAGCACATGTGTCAAACACAAGGCCCGCGGGCTGAATGCGGCCCGCCACGTCATTTTATGTGGCCCGCGAGAGCTTAATTGTCATTGGTCGAATATCTTTTAAGTTACAGACATTTTTAACTTTCAAACTCTCATTTCTAAACACATTTTTCAAAGTGCTGTGCGTCTGACGGCACGGCCTCTCCTCACTCTACCTCATCTGGGGGACAGTCCCGAGCAGGAGGGAGATGGTCGGACTGATGGTCCTCATCCTTCCCTTCCGTCCCTTCAATCCACGGGCACGGCGTCCTGGAGTCCCCCCTCCCGCCCGGACCCAGCGGGACCGGGCAGCTTCTTCTCCTCCTCCTTCAGCGGTCGCTGCCACCGATGGCCCCGTCGCGACCTCAGAAAGATGGCGGCCTCCTCATGCTCCCCCATCTTGTGCGCATCCCCCGCCGCGCCTCTCTCCTCTCTCCTCTCTCCTCTCACTTCTCTCCCCTCCCCACTCTCCCAGACCCGCGGCCGTCCGCCCCGAGTAGTCCCACCTCCGCCGCCCGACTCGAGTAGTCCCACCTGCGCCGCCCAACTCGAGTAGTCCGGGGCTCCCTCCTCCTCCCTGCATGTTCGGTAAGTGCCTTTCGACGCCAACGGCTCCACGGAGGGGATGGGACGTGGGGGGCGGGTGGGGTAGGAGGGGGGGGTGGAGGAGAGAATGGGGGGAGGAGAGAGTGGGGGAAAGGGGTGGTGGGGAAAGGGGGGGAGAGTGGGTGAGGAGAGAGTAGGAGGAGAGTGGGACTGGGGAGGGGGACGACTGGGGGAAGAGAGAGTGGGGTGGGGGAAGGGGAACAGTGGGGGTCAGGGAAGAGGGGAGAGTTGGGGGGAGGGGGAGGGTGGGAGGAGCAGAGAGTGGGGGTGGGTGGGAGAATGGGACTGGGGAGGGGGGTGGTGGTGGGGGGAAGAGAGAGTGGGGGTGGGGGGAAGGGGAATAGTGGGTGTCAGGGAAGAGTGGGGGGGGAGCAAAGAGGGAGAAGGTGGGGACAGTGAGAGTGAAAGGAGGGGGAGGGTGGGGGGAGGAGAGAGGGAGTGCAGGGGGAAGGGGGTGGTGGTGGGGGAAGAGATTGGGGGGTAGGGGGACAGTGGGGGTGGGGGAGAGGGGGACGGTGAGAATGCAGGTGGGGCGAGTGGGTGGGTGGGAGGGGGTGAGGGGAGGAGAGAGTGGGGGAGGCGGGGGTGGGTGAGGAGGGGTGGAGGAGATAGTGGGGCTGGGGAGAGTGGGGCTGGGGGAGGACAGAATGTGGGGGAGGGGAGAGTGGGGGAAAGGGGGGATGGAGGAGGGGAGAGTGTCGGAAAGGGGGAATGGGAAGGAGAGAGTGGGGCGGGGGAGGAGAGAGTGGGGGGGAATGGGGGGGGTGGAGGAGAGTGCGAGTGGGGGTTGGAGGGAGAGTGCTACTAGGGAGGAAGGTGGGGTGGGGAGGAGAGAAGAGTGGGGGTGGGGGGGAGGAGGGGGTGTTGATGGGGGGATGAGAGAGTGGGTGGGGGAGAAGGGGGGCAGTGGGGGTCAGGGAAAATGGGAGAGTGGGGGGTAGGGAAAGGAGGGATAAGGGGGATTGAGTAGGGGGTTGAGGATGCTACACCAATACAGGAGAGGCTTTGGGTCCAAGGCTCCTCGGTCACACCCTCTCCCCTTCCCTGTACCGCCTTTAATTGCGCTCCCCCTCCCCTGGAGGAGCACGGCACCACAGTGAAGGAGAAAGAAGATGGCCGCTGGCAGGACGGTGTCAGAGGATCCCTCTCCCCTTTCCCCATCTCACCCACCCCTCCCCTCTCCACCCCCCCCCCCCCCTTTGAGATTCTTTTTTTTTTTTTGAGACAATTTATTTTAAAGAAAAAACGCGATTTCCCCAGGTCGAAATGGAAACCCTACGAAGAACGGGCCCAATTTGTCAATGTGCTTACATATATTTTTACATTTATGTTAATGCATGTACAATATTTGTTCATTTCAATAAATAATAATCAAATGCGGACAGTTATTTAACAATATGTTAAGGATTAGTTACATTTATACAGTCTTACAGTTACAAACGGCCCTTTGAGGGCAACCATAATGCTGATGTGGCCCGGGGTGAAAATGAATTTGACACCCTTGCTTTAAACTGTACCTTTACTAAAAAGCACTGAACCCTGAACTCATTGAACCCTGAACTCACTGAACCCTGAACTCACTGAACCCTGAACTCACTGAACCCTGAACCCTGAACTCACTGAACCCTTAACTAAAAGTACGAACAAAAAGCAGAAATACAACCCTGGGGTTACGCCGAATCAGCTGCTTCCTCTAGTCCGCTTCCACCAATCAGCGGCTTCCTAAAGACCACTTCTTTTGAAGTGTGAGGGAACATTTTTAAACCAACGCTGCACCAACCGCTCCTGGGCCCCGCCCACACGCTGCTCCAACCGCTCCTGGGCCCCGCCCATACGCTGCACCAACCGCTCTTGGGCCCCGCCCACACGCTGCACCGCCCGCTCCTGGGCCCCGCCCACACGCTGCTCCAACCGCTCTTGGGCCCCGCCCACACGCTGCACCGCCCGCTCCTGGGCCCCGCCCACACGCTGCTCCAACCGCTCCTGGGCCCCGCCCATACGCTGCACCAACCGCTCCAGGGCCCCGCCCACACGCTGCTCCAACCGCTCCTGGGCCCCGCCCACACGCTGCTCCGCCCGCTCCTGGGCCCCGCCCACACGCTGCACCAACCAAGAGATAAAGAACAATGAATGAAAGGTATGCAAAAACGTAACGATTATAAAGGAAACAGGCCATTATTAGCTGTTTGTTGAGTGAAAACGAGAAGCTAGTGCAACTTGAGTGGGGGAGATAGAGAGAGAGGGAATGCTGGAGTTACTGGAAATTACAGAAATCAATATTCATACGACTGGGCTGCAAGCTGCCCAAGCGAAATATGAGATGCTAGTGGACACAAAATGCTGGAGTAACTCAACGGGTCAGGCAGGATCTCTGGAGAGAAGGAATGGGTGACGTTTCGGGTCGAGACCCTTCTTCAGGCTTCTTCAGATGCGACGGAGTTTCTCCCCACAGGCCATCGGGACTGTTAACTATTATATCTCCAGGGAATTTAAAAAAAATCTGTATTAATTTTTTTTTGCACAATCCGCAGGCGTTGGCACTTTCATGTCACTGCACATCTTGTATGTGTATGTGACAAATAAACTTGACTTGACTTGGTGTTGTTTATTAGTATTGTTCAGCCTTTGCTGCCAGCGCACATTTGAACACTCGCGATACTCCAGGGCTCGGCGTGAACCAGGACGTTGTGTGAATTGAAAATGGCTTCGATGGCTCAGTCCGAGTGTTGGACCGAGGACGTGGTTTGTCCCATTTGCCTGGATTTGTTCACCCATCCGGTGTCACTGGAGTGCGGGCACAACTTCTGCCGCTCCTGCATCACGCAGAGTTGGGACAGGGAGGGGAGAAACTCCTGCCCGGAGTGCAGAGAGGAGTTTGCAGACCGCAGCCTCAGGGTGAATCGGGCCCTGGTGAGTATCACCGAGAAAGCTCGAACACTCAGCCCGAAAACGGAAAGCAAGAAAAGTAAACTTCACTGCGAGGAACACCAGGAAGAACTGAAGCTGTTTTGCGAAACAGACAAACAACTAATCTGCCTGATCTGCCGAGACGCGCGGGAACACAGAGAGCACCTCTTCATGCCGATTAAAGAAGCAGTGGAAATCTTCAAGGTAAAAAAAACAAAGAGCATCTGGTGATTTTCCATTTCCGCCTTTCGCAGAGACTGCTGTTTTGCACTCAGTTTCCCACACG
>NW_027604350.1:0-4401 GCF_053455715.1 Rhinoraja longicauda
CCCTCCCCTCCCCCCTCCCTCCCCCTCCCTCCACCTCCAACCCCTTCCCCCCTCCCCCCCTTCCTCCCTCCCCTCCCCCCCTTCCCCCTCCCCTCCCCCTCCCCCCCCTCCCTCCCCTCCCCTCCTCCATCCACACCTCCCTCCTCCCTCCCTCCCCCTCCCTCCCCGCCTCCCGGTTACAATGGAAACCCTACGAGGACGGGCCCAACGGGGAAAGAGGGGTACTGGGAAAAGGGGAGGTCCCCCTCCCTCCCCCCTTCCCCACTCCTTCCCCCTCCCTCCCCCCTTCCCCCCTCCCTCCCCCTCCCCCCCCCACCCCCTCCCTACCCTCTCCCTCCCCCCTCCCCTCCCTCCCTCCCCCTACACCCTCCCTACCCTCACCCTCCCCCCTTCCCCCCCTCCCCTCCCCCCTCCCTCACCCTCCCCTCCTCCCTCCCTCCCCCTTCCCTACCCCCCACTCCCCTCCCGGTTACAATGGAAACCCTACGTGGACGGGCCCCAACGGGCACACTTGTGCTAGTGCTACTAACACTCAGATGTTGTATATATATATATATATTCCACTGATGTCGGCTGAATACGGTAATTCCGGCAAAACGGTGACGCGTAGCGCCACGATTTTTCTACCGCCTTAATCAGCATGCGGTTCGCTGTTGGAAAATGATATTTCTATTTAATTCGGACGCATATTGTTTAAGTTACAGAGGTTTAAAAGTGCTGCCCCCCCTCATTTATCGAAGTTTTGACAGAAGGGGGGCGCTGCGGTCCGGCTGTGCTCAGTACGCATGCGCGGAAGCTCCTCACTCTGTACTCAGCACGCATGCGCGGCATCTCCTCACTCGCACCAAAACAATGGACGCCGTTAGCGGCGCCAGCCCGCGATCACCGGCTCACCTCTCCTCTCTCCCCTTGCTTCTCTCCTCTCTCCCACACCCGGGAGAACATCTCCCCGGTCCCCCCCCCCCCCCCCCGGGCCTTTGAATGATGCGATCTCCCGAAGCCCCCCCCCCACCGGACTTTTCACTGATCCGATCACCCGCACCCACCCCCCCCCGGGCCTTTAACTGATGCTAAGAGTGTGGTCTGGGGGAGAGAAAATGGGGGGGGGCTGAGAATGGGGAATGGGACAACAGGGGTAGTGCGGAGGGGAATTGGTGGTGGGGGAAAGAGGGGTACTGGGAAAAGGGGAGGTCCATATCCCTCCCCTCTCCCCCATCCCTCCCTCCCCCCCCTCTCTCCCCACCCCTCCCTCCCTCCACAAATACCACCCCATCTCTCATCACCCTCCCCTCTCCCTCCCCCCTTCACTCCCTCACCCCCTCCCGGATACAATGGAAACCCTAAGAGGACGGGCCAAAGGGGAGAGTGTGGGGAGTGTAAGAGTGGGGATGGGGCACGAGAGAATGGGGGAGCGGGGAATGGGCCCAACGGGCCCACTTTGTCTAGTATACTATTAAAACTCAGATCTTGTTTGGAAATATATATATTCCACTGATGTCGGCTGAATACGGCAATTCCGGCAAAACGGTGACGCGTAGCGCCACGATTTTTGTACCGCCTTAATCAGCATGCGGTTCGCTGCTGGAAAATTATATCTTTATTTAATTCGGGTGCATATTTTTTAAGTTACAGAGGTTTAAAAGTGCTGCCCCCCCCTCATTTATCGAAGTTTTGACAGAAGGGGGGCGCTGCGGTGCCTTCCTCACTCTGTACTCAGCACGCATGCGCGGCATCTCCTCACTCGCACCAAAACAATGGACGCCGTTAGCGGCGCCAGCCCGCGATCACCGGCTCACCTCTCCTCTCTCCCCTTGCTTCTCTCCTCTCTCCCACACCCGGGAGAACATCTCCCCGCTATCCCCCCCACCCCCTCCCAGATACAATGGAAACCCTAAGAGGACGGGCCAAAGGGGAGAGTGTGGGGAGAGTAAGAGTGGGGATGGGGGACGAGAGAATGGGGGAGTGGGGAATGGGCCCAACGGGCCCACTTTGTCTAGTATACTATTAAAACTCAGATCTTGTGTTAAATTTATATATATATATCTGTGATTTCGCTGATTTCGGAAAAACGGTGAACCGTAGAGCCACGATTTTTACACCGCCTTAATCACCCGCCCCACGCTGGTCACCACGTCACCACGCTGACAGCTGCTGGAAAATGATATCTTTATTTAATTCGGTCGCATATTTTTTAAGTTACAGAGGTTTTAAAGCACTGCCCCCCCCCTCCTATTGAAGTTTCTATAGGGGGCGCTGCGGTGCGGATTTAGTCTTCAGCGTGTGACGTCACAATGGACAAGCAGCTGCTATTGGGTGTCTACTCTTTACAAATTTACATTTTTTTATTTTTAACCATTTTTTTTCAAGGTCTTCAGCTTGTGACGTCACAATGCTTGTGTGAGATGGGTGCTACATTGTTGCGAAAAGCAACTTATTGTTTTTTAAAGTAGTGTTTTTTATTGCAAGTAACTTAACATACACAGATCAGCATGGGGCCCCTAGGCTCGTGAGCCACCGGGGCAAGTGTTTCGAAAAAAGCACCTAGAGTGTGTCTGGGGGAGAGAGAGAATGGGGGGGGGGGGGGGGCTGAGAATGGGGACTGGGGAGGGGGACAACAGGGGTCGTTGCGGAGGGGGCTTGGTGGTGGGGGAAAGAGGGGGTACTGGGAAAAGGGGAGGTCCCCCCTCAACCCATTCCTCCCCACTCCTTCCCACCTCCATCCCCACTCCCTCCCCCCTCCTCCCCAACTCCCTCCCCCTTCCCTCCCCACCTCCCTCACCCCTCCCCCTAACTCCCCCCCCTCCGTCCTTCCCTCCATCCCTCCCCCCTCCCCTCCTCCCTCCACCCTTCCATCCCTCTCCCCTTCCCCCTCCTTCCACCCTCCCTCCCCCCCTTCCGGTTACAATGGAAACCCTACCGGGACGGGCCCAACGGGGAAAGAGGGGTACTGGGAAAAGGGGAGGTCCCCCTCCCTCCCCCCTTCCCCCCTCCCCCCTTCCCCCTCCCCTCCCCTCCCCCCTCCCCCCCCCCCTCCCTCCACCTACCCCCCTTCCCCCCTCCCCCCCTTCCACCCTCCCCTCCCACCCCTTCCCCCCTCCCCTCCCTCCCCCTCCTCTCCTCCCTCCACACCTCCCTCCTCCCTCCCTCCCCCCTCCCTCCCCGTCCGGTTACAATGGAAACCCTACGAGGACGGGCCCAACGGGGGAAAGAGGGGTACTGGGAAAAGGGGAGGTCCCCCTCCCTCTCCCCCTCCCCCCCTCCTCTCCCCCCTCCCTTCCCCTCCCCCCTACCCCCCTCCCTCCCCCCACCCCCCTCCCCTCCCCCCATCCCTCCCCCTCCCCTCCCCCCTCCACACCTCCCTCCTCCCTCCCTCCCCCTTCCCTCCCCCCCACTCCCCTCCCGGTTACAATGGAAACACTACGAGGACCGGCCCAAAGGGGAAAGAGGGGTACTGGGGAAAGGGGAGGTCCCCCTCCCTCCCTTTTCCCCCCTCCCCTCCCCCCGTCCCTCCCCCTCCCTCCCCCTCCCCCCCTACCCCCCTCCATCCCCTCTCCCTCCCCCCTCCCCCCTTCCCCTCCCCTCCTCCCTCCACACCTCCCTCCTCCATCCCTCCCCTTTCCCTCCCTCCCCTCCTCCCGGTTACAATGGAAACCCTACGAGGACCGGCCCAACGGGGAAAGAGGGGTACTGGGAAAAGGGGACGTCCCCCCTCCACCTTTCCCTCCCCCCTCCCTCCCCCCCTCCCTCCCCCCTCCCTCCCCCCTACCCCCTCCCTCCCCTCTCCCTCCGCGCTACACCCCTCCCTCCCCTCTCCCTCCCCCCTCCCCCCTTCCCCCTCCCCTCCCCCCTCCCCCTTCCCCTCCCTCCCTCCCCCTCCTCCCCCCACCCCCCTCCCCCCCCCCTTCCCTCCCCCCCACTCCCCTCCCGGTTACAATGGAAACCCTACGAGGACGGGCCCAACGGGCACACTTATGCTAGTATACTATTAAAACAGATCTTATGTATGAACATATTTGTATGTTGGGTTTGTGTATATATCAGTGATTTCGGCAAAACGGTAAACCGTCGCGCCACGGTTTTTGCACCGCCTTAATCGCCAACCTCCCGGCTGACCCGACGCGATATTTTCATTTAATTTGGTCGCATGTTTTTTAAGTTACAGAGGTTTTAAAGCGCTGCCCCCCCTGATTTATCGAAGGTTTTACAGAAGGCGGGCGCTGTGGTGCGGATTTAGTTTGTCTGCGATTTCGGCTGATTTCGGGAAAACGGTAAACTGTAGCGCCACGATGTTTGCACCGCCTTAATCACACCGCTGGACGATTGCCGAAAATGATGTTTTTATTTAATTCGGTCGTATATTTATAAAGTTACAGAGATTTAAAAGTCAATACTTTTTTTTCC
>NW_027604351.1:0-4400 GCF_053455715.1 Rhinoraja longicauda
CACTCGCCTAATCTATCCAAGTCACTCTGCAGCATCCTAGCACTGCCTCTCTCCTGTCTCTCTCCATCCTCTCTCGCCCTCTATCTCTCTCCCCAACTGTCTCCCTCCTCCCCCTCTCTCTTCTTCCCCCTCTCCCCTCCCTCTCTTCTCCCCCTCCCTTCTCCTCCCTCTCCCCCTCACTCTCCCCCTCCCTCTCTACCCCTCTCCCTCTCTCTCTTTCTCCACCCGCTCTCTCCTCCCCTCTATCTCTCCCACTCACTCTCGCTCACTCCCCATCTCTCGCTGCCATCCTTCCCGCCTTTCTCTCCCCCCTCTTTCCCCCTCTCTCCCCACTCTCTCTCCCACTCTCTCTGTTCCCCTCTCTTTCCCCCTCTCTCACTCTCCACCTCTCTCTCTCCCCCACTCTTACTCTCCACCTCTTTCTCTGTTCCCCCGCACTCTCTCTCTCCCACTCTCTATCTCCCTATCTCTCTATCTCTTCCCCCATCTCTCCACGCCTGCCCCCTCTCTCTCCCCCTCTCCCCCACACTCTCTCTCCCCCCTCTCCCCATCCTCTCTTCCTCCCTCTCTCTTCCTCTCCCTCTGTCTCCCCACTGTCTCCTCCACTCTCTCCCCCCTTCTCTCTCTCCCCTCCTCCCTCACCCCCTCTCCCTCCCCCCATTTCTCCTTCCCTTTCCCTCCTGCCACTCACTCCCCTCCTCATTTCTCCTCCCCCTCTCCTCCCCCCTCTCTACCCCTCTCCCCACACACACTTTCCCCTTCTCTCCCCCTTCCCACCCCCTATTTCTCCCCTATCTCTCCCCACCTCTCGCTCCCTATCTCTCCTCCCCTCTCTCGCCCCCCATCTCCCCCCCATCCCGACCCTCTCTCTCTCCACCCCTCTCTCTCCACCCACTCCCCCCCCTTTCCCCCCTCTCACCCCCTCTCTCCTCCCCCTCTCTCCACTCTCTCCCCCAACCCCCCTCGTCCCCCCCTCGTCTCCCCCCACGTCTCTGCTCCCTCTCCTCCTCTCTCCCCCCTCTTTCTCCCTCTCCCTCTCAATCTCCATCTCCCTCTCCCCTCTCTCCCTCCCCCCTCTCTCCCTCCCCCCTCTCCGTCCCCACTCTCCCTCCCCCCTCTCCCTGCCCCTCTCCCTCCCCCCTCTCCCTCCTCCCGCTCCCTCCCCCCTCTCCCCCCGCTCACTCCCATCTCCCTCACCCCTCTCCCTCCCCCTCTCCCTCCCCCTCCCTCCCCCTCTCCCTCCCCCTCTCCCTCCCCTCTCCCTCCCCCTCTCTCTCCCCTCTCTCTCCCCCCTCTCTCTCCCCCTCTCTCTCCCCCTCTCTCTCCCCCTCTCTCTCCCCATCTCTCTCCCCTCTCTCTTCCCATCTCTCCCTCTTCTCCCCCTCTCTGTCTCCTCTCCTCTCTCCTCCCCAATCTCTTCTAACCCCTCTTCCTCCCCTCTCTTCTCCCCAATCTCCCTCTCTTCTCCACCTCTCTTCTCTTCTTCTCTTCTCCCCTCTCTCTCGCCGTCTCTCCCTCTCTCCCCCTCACTCTCTCCCCCTCACTCTCCCCCTTCTCCCCTTCCCTCTCCCCCTCTGTCTCTCCCTTCCCCTCACTCTCACCACTTGTTCTTCATCCACTCTCTCCCCCTCTCTGTCCCCCACTCACTCTCTTGCTCTCTCTCCCCTGCTCTCTCTCTCCCTTCTCTCTCTCTCCCCATCTCTCTCTGTCCCTCCTCTCTCTCCTCCCCTCCCACTCCCATCAATACTCCCCCTCTCCCTCCCCTTCCGCTCTCTCTCTCTCCCCTTCCCCCTCTCTCTCCCCCTCTCTCTCACCCTCCCCTCTCTCGATCCCCTCCCCCTCTCTCCCCCTCTCCCTCCCCACCCCCTCTCTTCCCCTCTCTCTCTTGCCTCTCTCTCTCCCCTCTCTCTCTCATCTTTCTCCCCGCTCTCTCTCCCCCCTCTCTCTCCCTCCTCTTTCTCCCCCATTCTCTCTCCCCACTCTCCCGCTCTCTCTCTCTCCTCTCCTCTCTCTCTCTCTCCCCCCCTCTCTCTCCCCCCCTCTCTCTCCCCCTCTCTCTCCGCCTCCCCCCCACCCACGCCTCTATCCCCCTCCTCTCTCCCTCGCCTTGCAGAACCCCACTGGTCACTGGCGGCCAACCAGAAAACCCCTTTATTGCCACTCTTTGCCTTCTGCCATCCAGCCAACCTGCCATCCATGCCAGTGTCTGCCCTCTGATACCGCGGGCTCTCAGATTCCCCAGCAGCCTCACGCGTGTCACCTTCTCTCTCTGCCCTCCCCATCTCTATCCACCCCCCCTATCCGTCCCCCTCTCTCTTTCTTCGCCCTCTCTCTCTGCCCCCCACTCTCTGTCCCCCCTCTCTCTGCCTCCCACTAGGACCCCGCTCTCTCTGTCCCCCACTTTCTGTGTCTCGCACTCTCCCTTTTTCCCCACTCTCGTCTCCCCCCTCTGCCGCCCCCTCTCCACCCTCTCCCTCCCGCTCTCTCCCCCCCCCTCCCGCTCTCTCCCCCCTCTCTCCCCCTCTCTCTCCCCCTCTCTCTGTCTCCCCCACTCTCTGTCTCCCCCTCTCTCTGTCTCCCCCTCTCTCGCTGTCTCCCCCCTCTCTGCCCCCCCTCTCTCTGTCCCCCTCTCTCTGTCCCCACTCTCTGTGTCCCCACTCTCTCTGTCTCGCACTCTCGCTGTCTCCCCCTCACCGTCCCGCCCTCATTGTCTACACACCGTCTCCCCCTCACTGTCTCCCCCTCACTGTCTCCCCCTCACAATCTCCTCCTCACTGTCTCCCCCTCACTGTCTCCCCCTTACTGTCTCCCCCTCACTGTCTCCCCCTCACTGTTTCCCCCTCTCTGTCTCCCCTCACTGTCTCCCCCTCACTGTCTCCCCTCACTGTCTCCCCCTCACTGTCTCCCCTCACTGTCTCCCCCTCACTGTCCCCCTCGCTGTCTCCCCCTCACTGTCTCCCCCTCACCGTCTCCCCCTCACTGTCTCCCCTCACTGTCTCCCTCACTGTCTCCCCCTCACTGTCTCCCCCTCACTGTCTCCGCTCTCTGTTGTCTTCCCACAGTCCAGCCCGAGGTCAGCATCTCTCTGACGGCCGATGGCCGCCGCCTGTCGTGCTTCACCACGGGCTTCTACCCGCGCTCCATCGAGGTGAACCTGGTGCGGGCCGGGCTGGTCCTGGATGAGATCCACTCCCACGGGACGCTGCCCAACCACGACGGCACCTACCACCTGCGCCGCTGGGCCGACGTGGAGCCCGGGGACCGGGGCCCGCTCTCCTGCCGTGTGGAGCACCCGGGGCTGTCCGAGCCCCTCGAGGTCTTCCTGGGTCAGTGGGGGGGAGAGTGGGTGGGGTGGGTGGGGGGGAGAGGGGGGGCAGGAGGGAGAGGAGCGGACTGGGTGAGGGGAGGGAGGGATTGGAGCGGGTGAGTGGTGGTGGTGGGGGGGGTAGAGGGGAGAGTTGGTGGGGAGTGGAGCGGTGGGTGAGAGGAGGGGTAGCGCAGAGGGCAGGTGGGTGAGGAGGGGAGCGGCACGGGAGGGGAGAGAAGGGGAGGGGTGAGTGAGACGGGAGGGGAGGTGGGAAGGAGGGATTGCGTGAGACGGGAAGGGGTGAGTGAAACGGGTGGGGTCCGGGACCCCGGTCTCTGTCCCTCATCCGCCTTTGTTTCTGAATCTCCGACAGTCCGTGAGTTGGGCAGCACCGCGATGATCATCACGCTCGTTGTTGTCGCGGCGGTGCTGGCGGTGGGCGTGGCCATGGGGGGAGTCCTGTACTGGAAGAACAAACAAGGTTGGAGTGGGGAGAGACAGTGCTGCCCCCACAGCACCCCCCCCCCTCCCCCTCAGAGACAGTGGAGGGGACGTCCTCCACGTATGACCCCCGACCCCCCCCCCCCCGAGCCCGGCCTCTAACTTCCCCTCGACCCCCGCCTCTCCCCCCCCGAACCCCGCCTCTCCCGACCCCCGCCTCTCCCCCCGACCCTCGCCTCTCCGGTCTCCCGTCTCCTCCCCGCTCCCTCTCCCCTCCGCCCGCTCCTTCTGCCACGTTGTTCCGTTCTCTCTCCCCAGATTCAAGAGACAGTGTGGGTGGCGGGGTGTGTTTGGTGTGTGGGGGGGGGGGAGTGGGGTCTAGACAACGTAGTATCAGCCTCTTCGGCCCACCGTTCCCGTGTCTGCCCGTCATGGACATTGCTCCCATGTGCCGGCTCTGGGCCACTGGTTCTCTGCCTGGCAGCTCCGGTCGGACATCCATCGGGTTGAGAGTCTCTGCTCCCCCACCTCTCGGGCAGAGCGGACACAT
Source organism: Rhinoraja longicauda (assembly GCF_053455715.1). Classification (NCBI taxonomy): domain Eukaryota; kingdom Metazoa; phylum Chordata; class Chondrichthyes; order Rajiformes; family Arhynchobatidae; genus Rhinoraja; species Rhinoraja longicauda. The sequence goes on from NW_027604351.1 coordinate 4,299, forward strand.
CGCAGCCCCCGGGGGAGGGGGGATTATTCGTCCGATCCTCCTCCCTCAAAGCGCAGTTCTGCCCGGGGCAACGTGACAACCCGCCCGCCCCATGTCTGCATC
>NW_027604352.1:0-4386 GCF_053455715.1 Rhinoraja longicauda
TGGAACAGGTTTATTCCAAATAAAGTAAAGGCATCTGTTTGTGGAATTTGTGTGTGTGTCACCTCAGCTCCTCAATAAATAAAAAGCTGCATGCTGCTAATTGCAGTATTGGGAGCTCAGACCGGCCAACTCTGGCATCGAACCTGTAACCTCTGCCAAATCTAGCAAGTGGGTAAGCTTCTTGTGTTTTAAATCCATTAGTGTGTTGTCTGTTTTTTTGTGTAAATTGAATTTAATGTAGTTTAGTTGGACACTGTTCAAATCGAAGGTAATTCAGTTTAGCTTTATTTAATTTAATGTAGTTTAGTTAAACATGATTCAAACCAATTAAATTCAGTTTAACTTTATTTAATTTAATGTAGTTTAGTTAAACACGGTTCAAATCAATTTAATTCAGTTTAGCTTTATTTAATTTAATGTAGTTTAGTTAAACACGGTTCAAAATCTATTTAATTCAGTTTAGCTTTATTTAATTTAATGTAGTTTAGTTAAACACGGTTCAAATCAATTTAATTCAGTTTAACTTTATTTGATTTAATGTAGTTTAGTTAAACGTGACAGTTCCCTTTAGGGAGAGGAGTGGGAGAGAGAGAGAGGGAGGGAGGGAGGAGAGAGAGAGGGGAGAGAGAGGGGGAGAGAGAGAGGGAGAGAGAGAGAGGGAGAGAGAGAGAGGGAGGGTGAGAGAGAGCTTTATTTAATTTAATGTAGTGTAGTTTACTAATAGTTCCCTTTAGGGAGAAAGAGGGAGAGAGAGAGAGGGGGGAGAGGAGGGGGGAGAGAGAGAGTGTGAGAGAGGAGAGAGAGAGAGAGAGAGGAGAGAGAGAGAGAGAGAGAGAGAGAGAGAGAGAGAGCACAAACAAACTCAAAAAGCTGCGATCTTTAATTTATAAATAGTTTTAAACAGTTCACTTTCGTTCTCTGCAGTGTAGTATAATTCACTAAACCTCATGATAATCAGATTGAATGATTGATTCTCTCTCATACACACACTCTCTCTCTCTCTCTCTCTCTCTCTCTCTTGCTCTCTCTTCTCACCCCCTCCCAAACTGTTAATATTAAAATGGGGAATCCCTGCATTTGTTAGAGAGAGAGCAAGAGAGAGAGAGAGAGACTTCAAATAAGGGATTTTGTGTAAATTTGGAAATGAATATCTGCATTGAATGTGTAACCTCTGGAAATGTCGGATGGAGTTGTTGAAAAGAGAATGTTTTTAAAAAATATTTATTACTTTAAAAAAGTATTTTTTGATATTTTTTTTAAAAACGTGCCTGTTTTATTGCTGATGTGATAAAGAATAAACAAGTGTTGTGTGTTATCAAAAATGTTTATTCATGTGAGATTTCTAACTTTAACTAAATACAATCTGCATTTTGGAATATGTGGCAGCTTAATTAAATATATTGAGTCAGAGATTTGTCAGTATTGCTCAGCCCTTGTCAGCAGAACCACGGGCTTTTCGTTTGATTGACACCTGCCAGTCTGGGCTCAGGGTGATCTACAGGATGGACAATGGTCCAGGAGTTCCCCAAGTTCCTTCAAATTGATACCTTGCAGAATGATTTTGCAAACTGACTCTGAGTGCATCGATCCTATTGGGTTTTGCAGCACAGTGCATTGAGCTGTCCTTTGTATTATTGGTTCAGGGAGATGCCTGTTATGTCTGTTTGGTCCCTCAGGTTGGAGGGGGCAGATAAAAGAGATGGTGATCACAAGCTTGGTGGTAGATCCTCATGGGAAATATTTATTGATGTAGGATTCATAACTTGAACTAATACAATCTGCATTTTGGAATATGCAGCAGCTTAAATAAATATTTATTTATGTAGGATTCATAACTTTAACTAATACAATCTGCATTTTGAAATGTGGGATGGAGTTGTTGAAAAGAAAAAGTTTAAAAAATATTTAATATTCTGAAAAAGTATTTTTTGATATTTTTTTTAAAACTTGCTGATGGGATAAAGAATTAAAAAGTGTTGTGTTTTCTCAAAAACATTTTATCCAAAATATTTATATATGTAGGATTCATACATGCTTACTGAAATGGCGGGGTTGCTTACTGAAATGGCGGAGGCAGAGGACGGAGCGGCGGGGTTTGCTTACTAAAATGGCGGATGCAGAGCGCACAGCGGCGGGTTTGCTTACTAAAATGGCGGAGGCAGAGGACGGAGCGGCGGGGTTTGCTTACTAAAATGGCGGGGTTTCCTTACTGAAATGGCGGGGTTGCTTACTAAAATAGCGGGGGCAGAGCGCACAGCGGCAGGGTTTGCTTACTAACATGGCGGAGGCAGAGGGGGAGCGGCGGGTTTGATTACTGAAATGGCGGGGGAGAGCGCACAGCTGCGTTATTTGCTTACTAAAATGGCGGGGTAGCTTACTGAAATGGCTGGGACAGGCGCACAGCGGCGGATTTCGCTTACTAAAATGGCGTGTTTTCCTTACTGAAATGGCGGGGTTGCTTACTGAAATGGCGGGAGGGTTGCTTACTGAAATGGCGGGAGGGTTGCTTCCTGAAATGGCTGGGGCAGAGCGAAATGTGGCGGGGTTTGCTTACTAAAATGGCGGGGGTTCTTACTACATAAGAACTTGGTGCTGGATCCTCATGATAAATATTTATTTATATAGGATTCATAACTTGAACTAATACAATCTGCATTTTGAAATGTCGGATGGAGTTGTTGAAAAGAATTTTTAAAAAATATTTAATATTCTGAAAAAGTATTTTTTGATATATTTTTTAAAACTTGCCTGTTTTATTGCTGATGGGATAAAGAATTAAAAAGTCTAGTGTTTTATCAAAAATATTTTATCAAAAATTTGGAAATGAATATCTGCATTGAATGTATAACCTGTGGAAATGTCGGATGGAGTTGTTGAAACGATAATGTTTTAAAAATATTTATTACTTGAAAAAAGTGTTTTTTAATATTTTTAAAAAACTTGCCTGTTTTATTGCTGATGGGATAAAGAATAAACAAGTCTTGTGCTTTATCAAAAAAATTTAATCAAAAATATTTATTGATGTAGGATTCATAACTTGAACTAATACAATCTGCATTTTTGAATATGCAGCAACTTAAATAAATATTTATTTATATAGGATTCATAACTTTAACTAATACAATCTGCATTTTGAAATGTCGGATGGAGTTGTTGAAAAGAAAACGTTTTTAAAATATTTAATATTTTGAAAAAGTATTTTTTGATATTTAAATAAAAACTTGCCTGTTTTATTGCTGATGGGATAAAGAATAAACAAGTCTTGTGTTTTATCAAAAATATTTTTATCAAAAATATTTATTTATGTAGGATTCATAACTTGAACTAATACAATCTGCATTTTGGAATATGTGGCATCTTAAATAAATATTTATTTATGTAGGATTCCTAACTTTAACTAATACAATCTGCATTTTGGAATATGCAGCAACTTAAATAAAAAGATATTTATGTAGGATTCCTAACTTTATCTAATACAATCTGCATTTTGTTGAAAAGAAAATGTTATTAAAATATTTATTATTTGAAAAAAGTATTTTTTGATATTAAAAAAAAAACTTGCATGTTTTATTGCTGATGGGATAAAGAATAAAGAAGTCTTGTGTTTTATCAAGAATATTTATTTATGTAGGATTCAAAAACTTTATCTAATACAATCTGCATTTTGGAATACTTAAACAACTTAAATAAATATTTATTTATGTAGGATTCATAACTTTATCTAATACAATCTGCATTTGGGAATATGCAGCAACTTAAATAAATATTTATTTATGTAGGATTCATAACTTTATCTAATACAATCTGCAGACCGTTTGATTGACACCTGCCAGTCTGGGCTCAGGATGATCTGCAGGATGGACAATGGTCCAGGAGTTCCCCATCAATTCCTTCAAATTGATACCTTGCAGAATGATTTTGCAAACTGACCCTGAGTGCATCATTCCTATTGGGTTTTTGCAGGGCACATGGTATCAATGTTTGTCCTTGCTTGCTAGCTCCATTCCAGAGCTTTCCATACAACACAGAGCACTGAGCTGTCGGTGGTATTATTGGGTCAGGGAGATACCTGTTATGTATCTTTGTATGTATGTATGTATGTGTGGGGTTAATCAATATCTGTTATTGGGTAAGTGTGAGACAACCCTGTGTGTTTCGTCCCTCAGGTTGGAGGGGGCCGATAAAAGAGACGGTGATCACAAGCTTGGGGCACGGTCCTCATGGGGACTGATGGAGTGTCGGTGTCCACTAGACTGGGGGTTAAGCTGAGAAAGGAGCAGCTATCACAGCTATAGGAAGAGGTAAGAGAGAGAGATTGGCCAAATCTCTCTCACTCACTCATACACACACACACACACACTCAAAAATGCCTTTTTATGTAGGCTT
>NW_027604353.1:0-4371 GCF_053455715.1 Rhinoraja longicauda
GGAGAGGGCAGAGAGAGGGGAGAGATAGGAGAGGTCGGGAGAGGGATGGGAGGGGAGAGTGGGGAGAGAGGGAGCGGGGAGTTGGTATCAAATATTAGTTTAGTTTAATTGATTGTTGTAAATGTAGTCTTATAAAATGGGGGGGAGGGAAAGAGAAGTAGAGAAAGAGGGGAGAGAGAGTGAGGGGGAGGAAGGGGAGGGAGAGAGAGTGGGTAACAAATATTAGTTTAGTTTATTGTTGAATTTATTATAAAATGGAATGCGAGAAAGAATATCAAGTATTAGTTTAGTTTATTATTGTGAATTAATTGATTATTGTGAGGGGGGAGAGAAAGGGGAGAGATTATTTTTAGATTAGAGACATAGAAACGTAGAATATAGGCGCAGGAGGCCATTTGGCCCTTCGTGCCAACACCGCCATTCATTGTGATCATGGCAGATCATCCACATTGAGTAACCTGTGCCGGCTTCTCCCCATATTCCTAGCTTCCGCTCGCCCCTCGAGCTCTTTAATTTAGTTTAGTTTATTTAGTCAAAGGAGAGGAGAGAGAGAGAGACAGAGATGGGGTGAGTGTGAGAGAGAGAAGGGGAGAGTGAAAGGGGAGAGAGTGTGTCACATTAGTACGCGCGGGAATAGGTGACGCTTCGGGTCGAGACCCTTCTACAGACTGATGTCAGGGGGGCGGGACAAAGAAAGGATATAGGTGGAGACAGAAAGACAGTGGGAGAACTGGGAAGGGGAGGGGGGGAATAGGAGAGAGACAGAGGAACTGTCTAAAGTTGGAGATTTTAATGTTCATACCGCTGGGCTGCAAGCTGCCCAAGCGAAATATGAGGTTCTGTTTCTCCAATTTCCGGTGGGCCTCACTATGGCACTGGAGGAGGCCCATGACAGAAAGGTCAGACCCGGTGGCTGAGCACTTCAACTCCCCCTCCCACTCACAGTCTGGCCTTTCTGAGAATTTCACTACTTCACAACTCTCTGGGTGAAAGAGTTTTTCCTCATCTCAGTACTAAATGGCCTACCCCAGATTCTTAAACTGTGGCACCTGGTTCTGGACTCCCCCAACATCGGAAACATGTTTCCTGCATCCCTTAATAATTGTATCTGTTTCTATAAGATCCCCTCTCATCCTTCTAAACTCCAGTGAATACAAGCCCAGTCGCTCCATTCTTTCATCATATGACAGTCCCGCCATCCTGCGAATTAACCTCGTGAACCTGCGCTGCATTCCATCAATAGCAAGAATGTCCTTCCACAAATTGGGAGACCAAATGTGCACACAATACCTCAGATGTGGCCTCACCAGGGCCCTGTACAACTGCAGAAGGATCTCTTTGCTCCTGTACTCAAATCCTCTCGTTGCGAAGGCTAACATGCCATTAGCTTTCTTCACTGCCTGCCATATCTGCATGCTTACTTTTAGTGACTGATCTACAAGGATTCCCAGGTCTTGTTGCACTTCCCTTATCATAATCGGACACCATTCAGATAATAATCTGCCTTCTTGTTCTTGCCACCAAAGTGGATAACCTCCCATTTATCCACATTACACTGCATCTGCCCACTCACCCAACCTATACAAGTCACCCTGCATCCACATAGCATCTTTTTCACAGTTCATCATGCCACCCAGCTTTGTGTCATCTGCAAATCTGCTTATGTTACTTTTTATTCCTTCATCAAAATCATCTATATATGGATTGTAAATGGCTGCGGTCCCAGAACCGAGCCTTGCGGTACCCCATTAGTCACTGCCTGCCATTGCGAAAAGGACCCATTAATTCCTACTCTTTGTTTCCTATCTGCCAACCAATTTTCTATCCATGTCAATACACTGCCCCCTATACTACGTGCTCTAATTTTGCCCACTCATCTCCTGATTGCCCACTAATTGGCCACTAACCAGTGTCCTCATGTACCTGTCCAAATGTCGTAGTGCTATTACTATGGCACTCCCTATGATACTGTGCACCTCCATGAGATCACTGCTCACTCTACTGAGCTCCATGGAATAAAGTCCTGGCGTGTCCAGCCTTTCCCTCGAGCTCCGAACCTTGTCTCCGGGCAACTTGTTCGATAATATATTCAGCGCTCTTTACAAATCAGTGGCATATTGCCCAAACACGGTGGCTAAAAATATGCACATTACTCCAAGTGCGTCCTCACTAACGTCTTGTCCAACTGAACATAACTTTCCAACTTTTAAATTTTATTCACTGGCTGATGAAGACAGTGGGCCAAAAAAACCTTCTCCACCACCCTATCCCCCTGTTACGTCCCTTTTTTTGCAACTATGTACTTTTGTTCTGCGATCCCTCTGCTCTACAACACTCCCCAGCGAACTATCATTCACGGTGAAGATCATGCCCTGGTCTGACTTCCCAAAATTTAAACCTCACACTTACCTGCAACAAACACCATTTGCTATTTCTCAGCTCACTTTCCAATCTGAAAAAGTTCCTGCTTTAATTCTTGCTCACCATTTTCACTGACTGTGATATCACAGGGGGGAGATAAAAAGGCGAAAGAGAGAGGGGGTGAGAGAGAGAGGGTGAGAGAAAGATTGAGAGAGGGTGAGAGAGAGGGAAGAGAGAAAGAGAGAGAAAGGGTGGAGAGGGAGAGTGATAGGGTAGAAAGAGGGGGAGAGGGGGTATCAAATATTAGTTGTTTAATTTATTATTTTTAATGTTTTCTTATACAGTGGAGGGGGGAGAGAAAGAGGAGAGAGAGAGAGAGGGAGAGGGAGAGATAGGGAGGGGAGGGGGAGAGAGGGGATAACAAATATTAGCTTAATATATTGTAAATTTTATTATAAAGTGGAGGGGGGCAGGGTATCAAATATTAATATAGTTTAATTTAGTTTAGTATATTTAGTCAAAAGGGATGAGAGGGAGATGGGGTGAGTGTGTGAGAGAGAGAAGGGGAGAGAGAGAGGGTGTGGAATGTTTGGTATATTAGTTTAGTTTCTGCGCTATATCTCTAAATTAATAAATCTGTGAACGGGCGATCGCTGGTCGGAACGGACTCGATGGGCTGAATGGCCTGTTTCCGTGCTGCATCTGAAATAAAAAGGGAAAAGGTAGAGGAGGGCGAGTTTTCGGCCTGTTTCAAGATGGCCGACTTTTGCCTCCTGTTCCCACCAGAGGACAACAGAAAGGTCGTTTACTCCCGTAACCACGAAATATCACCATCCCCACCCCACCCCTTATGCAGAGTCCAGTCCCCATGGTGGTCAACATCTACACTGAATAGGTGGTGGTGTTTCAGGACAGGGGGAGGGGGAGAGTGAGAGAGGGGAATAAGAGGGGGAGAGAGTTGAGGGGAGAGGGACGAGGAAGAGAGAGGTGTGAGAGCGAGAGGGGAGAGATGGGAGGGAGACAGGGCACCGAAAGAGAGGTGGAAGAGAGAGGGCAGTAAGAGAGGGGGAGAGAGAGAGTGGAGGCGGAGTGAGAGAGAGTGAGAGAGAGGGCAGAGAGAGAGGGCAGAGAGAGGGAGAAATGGGAGAGAGTAGTAGAGAGAGAGAGGGGGGAGAGGGGGGATCAAATATTTGTTAGGTTTAATTTATTATTGTAAGTGTATTATAAAGTGCAGGGGGTAGAATGAGGGGGTAGAAACTGAAATAAACACTTCAATGATCAGGGACTGTCATTAAAAATGATCAATACATATGACGGGCAATGGTGTTATTTTTCTGCTTAATCTGCATCTTTGAGCAACGTGGCCACTTGTTGATGTTTAATTCCTCTGACTTCAAGGCTAGAGTTAGTGGGAACTAAATATCCAAACAGAAGTCAGGCGGGTTAAAAGCAGTTTATTTGTTAGTGCTGCACCTGCCACAAATGTCAGGCACATGTTGTGGTGTTTCATGGGGAGGGAGAGCGTATTTCACTTCATCAGACGGTTATCAAATGTCAGTCTAGTTTAATTGTTCATTGCAAATGTCATTTTATCAAGTGGAGAGTGGGGAGAAAGAAGAGAGAGAGAGAGAGAGAGAGAGAGAGAGAGAGAGAGAGAGAGAGAGAGAGAGAGAGAGAGGAGAGAGAGAGAGAGAGAGAGAGAGAGAGAGAGAGAGAGAGAGAGAGAGAGAGAGGAGGGGAGAGAGAGAGAGAGTGTGTGTGTGTGAGAGAGAGAGACAGTGTGTTGTGTGTGTGTGTGTGTGTGTGAGAGAGAGGAGAGAGAGGGAAAGAGAGAGAGAGTAACGCAGAGACAGGGGCAGTGTCAGCATCCATCCATCCATCGATCATGGAGCACAAAATATTTCTTTATGTAGGATTCTTAACTTAATCTAATACAATCTGCATTTTGGAATATGTAGCAACTTAAATAAATATAGGGAGTCAGAGAGAGAGGGGAGACAGTGTGTGTGT
>NW_027604354.1:0-4370 GCF_053455715.1 Rhinoraja longicauda
CCTGTACGGAGAACAAACCTGTACGTCTTTGGAGTGTGGGATGAAGCCGAAGATCTCGGAGAAAACCCACGCGTGTCACGGGGAGAACGTGCAAACTCCGTGCAGACAGCACCCGTGGTCAGGATGGACCCCGGGTCTCCGGCGCTGTGATGCAGCAACTCTACCGCTGCGCCACCGTGACGCCCTTCACCCTATGAATATATCTCCTTGTTATTTAATGGCACTCTCCCCGCTGTCGGCTGTGTGACTGACCGATGTGTCACCGGTAAATATTGACATGTGGCTTTAACTCTCTTCATCAAAGTCATTATATAAATCCGATACCCAGTTAGTAAACCCAGTGCAAACCACAGGTCAAGTGCTGGGACTGGACACACCTATCTGATATCCCTCCACCAGTTAGTAAACCCAGTGCAAACCACAGGTCAAGTGCTGGGACTGGACACACCTATCTGATATCCCTCCACCAGTTAGTAAACCCAGTGCAAACCACAGGTCAAGTGCTGGGACTGGACACACCTATCTGATATCCCTCCACCCCGCCTCTCAACGCTTGACCAGTTTCCCTGACATCTGATCAACCAGGGCGGCACGGCGTCGCAGCGGGTAGAGCTGCTGCCTCACAGCGCCAGAGACCCGGGTTCCATCCTGACCACGGGTGCTGTCTATACGGAGTTTGTACGTTCTCCCCGTGACCTGCGTGCGTTTTCCCCGGGTGCTCCCACACTCCAAAGACACACAGGTTTATAGGTTAATTGGCTTCGGTAATAGACAATAGACAATAGGTGCAGGAGGAGGCCATTCGGCCCTTCGAGCCTGTACGCACCGCCATTCAATGCGATCATGGCTGATCATCCAACTCAGTATCCTGTACCTGCCTTCTCTCCATACCCCCTGATCCCTTTAGCCACAAGGGCCACATCTAACTCCCTCTTAAATATAGCCAATGAACTGGCCTCAACTACCTTCTGTGGCAGAGAATTCCACAGATTCACCACTCTCTGTGTGAAAAAAAACGTTCTCATCTCGGTCCTAAAAGACTTCCCCCTTAGCCTTAAACTGTGACCCCTTGTTCTGGACTTCCCCAACATCGGGAACAATCTTCCTGCATCTAGCCTGTCCAACCCCTTACGAATTTTGTAAGTTTCTATAAGATCCCCCCTCAATCTTCTAAATTCCAGCGAGTACAAGCCGAGTCTATCCAGTCTTTCTTCATATGAAAGTCCTGCCATCCCAGGAATCAATCTGGTGAACCTTCTCTGTACTCCCTCTATGGCAAGAATGTCTTTCCTCAGATTAGGAGACCAAAACTGTACGCAATACTCCAGGTGCGGTCTCACCAATGCCCTGTACAACTGCAGTAGAACCTCCCTGCTCCTATACTCAAATCCCCTCGCTATGAATGCCAACATACCATTGGCTTTCTTCACTGCCTGCTGCACCTGCATGCCTTCTTTCAATGACTGGTGCACCACGACACCCAGGTCTCGTTGCATCTCCCCTTCTCCTAATCGGCTACCATTCAGGTAATAGTCTTAGTGTGGACTTAGAGGTAGAACGTACAAACTACGTACAGACAGCAGCTGTGATCAGGTCTCTGGCGCTGTGAGGCAGCATCTCTGTGTCGACCACAGCTTGCAGCTATAGATTTTGTGTTTGCACCACATTGTTTCTCTTATAAAGTAAATGTGTTCGTTTTTTTCATTACATTGTGTACAGAGTACTGTGTTTACATATCAGTTGTGCCCCTGCCAGTAAGAATTGAATTGTTCCGTTTCGAGATACATGACAATATGTCCTTCTCCAGTCAGAGGGCGGTGAATCTGTGGAATTCATTGCCACAGACGGCGGTGGAGGCCAAGTCAGTGGGTATTTTTAAGGCGGAGATTGATACAGTAGGTGTAAGACAATAACTGCAGATGCTGGTACAAATCGAAGGTATTTATTCACAAAATGCCGGAGTAACTCAGCGGGTCAGGCAGCATCTCGGGAGAGAAGGAATGGGCGACGTTTCGGGTCGAGACCCTTCTTCAGACTAATGTCAGGGGGGTGTTGGACAAAGGAAGGATATAGGTGGAGACAGGTAGATAAGAGGGAGAACTGGGAAGGGGGAGGGGAAGAGAGGGACAGAGGAACTATCTAAAGTTGGAGAAGTCGATGTTCATACCGCTGGGGTGCAAGCTGCCCAGGCGAAATATGAGGTGCTGTTCCTCCAATTTGCGGTGGGCCTCACTATGGCACTGGAGGAGGCCCATGACAGAAAGGTCAGACTGGGAGTGGGAGGGGGAGTTGAAGTGCTGAGCCACCGGGAGATTGTCGATTAGTGCGGGTGTCAGGGGTTATGGGGAGAAGGCAGGAGAATGGGGTTAGGAGGGAGAGATAGATCAGCCATGGCGGAGTAGACTTGATGGGCCGAATGGCTTAATTCTGCTCCTATCACTTATGAACTAATAAAACACTCTACCCTTGCATTATACGAACTACCTCTTTGATGACCCTCGGACTATCCTTGACCGGACTTTGCTGGCTTTACCTTGCACTAAACGTTATTCCCTTATCATGAGGCTGTACACTTGAAATGGGTCGATTGTAATCACGTGTGGTCTTTCCGTTGACTGGTTAGCCCGCAACAAAAAGCTTTTACGATACGATAGAACTTTATTTATCCCAGGAGGGAAATTGATCTGCCAACAGTCATCAAACACAAAATACATGAAACGTGAAGTTAAAGTGACCGGTGGAGAGGATTGTGGGATGTGCAAAGATTGGGCAGGGGGGGTCAGTCTCAGTCTCAGTCTACCCCTCGACAGAAGTAGGAGGGGTTGTCCTGTTTGATAGCCCCAGGGAAGAAGGTTCTCCTGTGGCGTTCTGTGCTGCATCTTGGTGGGACCAGTCTGTTGCTGAAGGTGCTCCTCAGGTCGACCAGTGTGACATGGAGGGGGTGGGCTGTATTGTCCAGGACGCTCCGCAGTTTGAGGAGCTTCCTCCCCTCCGAGACCACCCCCCCGGTGAATCCAACTCCACCCCCAGGACGGAGCCGGCCTTCCCGATGAGTTTGTTGATGCTGTTGGCGCCCACGACCTTCGCCCTGCGCAAGGCAGCGAAGACGATGGCGCTGGCCGCCACCGGTCGGTAGAACATCTGCAGCACCTTTGAAGGCAGACGTTGAAGGAGCAGAGCCTTCTCAGAAAGTACGGCCGGCTCTGTCCCTCCTTGTACAGGGCCTCAGCGTTCCTGGACCAGTCCAGTTCACTGTACCTCACTCAGTACACGCGACAATAAACGAAACTAAACATAGATCTGCTAGATCTCACCCGAACTGATCCTTCTTGACTAAAAAACCCCTTCGACTTGGAATCAGTTCCTGAAGGTCACCTTCCCCCCTGCCTCTCTCATTGACCGAATCTATCTGGGATAAATAAAGTTCTATCGTATCGTTGGTATTCATAGCGAGGGGATTTGAGTATAGGAGCAGGGAGGTTCTGCTGCAGTTGTACAGGGCATTGGTGAGACCACACCTGGAGTATTGCGTACAGTTTTGGTCTCCTAATCTGAGGAAAGACGTTCTTGCCATAGAGGGAGTACAGAGAAGGTTCACCAGATTGATCCCTGGGATGGCAGGACTTTCATATGAAGAAAGACTGGATAGACTCGGCTTGTACTCGCTGGAATTTAGAAGATTGAGGGGGAGGGGATCTTATAGAAACTTACAAAATTCTTAAGGGGTTGGACAGGCTAGATGCAGGAAGATTGTTCCCGATGTTGGGGAAGTCCAGAACAAGGGGTCACAGTTTAAGGATAAGGGGGAAGTCTTTTAGGACCGAGATGAGAAAGTCTTTTTCACACACAGAGAGTGGTGAATCTGTGGAATTCTCTGCCACAGAGGGTAGTTGAGGCCAGTTCATTGGCTATATTTAAGAGGGAGTTAGATGTGGCCCTTGTGGCTAAAGGGATCAGGGGGTATGGAGAGAAGGCAGGTACGGGATACTGAGTTGGATGATCAGCCATGATCATATTGAATGGCGGTGCAGGCTCGATGGGCCGAATGGCCTACTCCTGCACCTATTTTCTATGTTTCTATCTCCAAGGCTGATTCATTGCCCATTCTTCTATGAGTTGCACAAAGCAATAAATATTTTGCAAACCTCACGCCCTTCCAGTGCGATCTTGATATCTGCGTTGTGTCACGTACGAGGAATGTTGTCCCTGCTTCTGGGACCAACACCCTCTCAAACCTCTCATTCATTGGTTCAATATTTTATAGGAGCCTGTTATTGTTTGGCCAAACGCAGGGGAGGGAGAGACAGATCAGCCATGATTGAATGGCGGAGTAGACTTGATGGGCCGAATGGACTAATTCTGCTCCTATC
>NW_027604355.1:0-4351 GCF_053455715.1 Rhinoraja longicauda
CCCCCTCAACCCCATCATCCCCCCTCCTTCCCACCTCCATCCCCACTCCCTCCCCCCTCCTCCCCAACTCCCTCCCCCCTCCCTCCCCACCTCCCTCACCCCTCCCCCCCTAACTCCCCCCCTCCCTCCTTCCCTCCATCCCTCCCTCCCCCAATCCCTCCCTCCACCCTTCCATCCCTCTCCCCCTCCCCCCTACTTCCACCCTCCCTCCCCCCTCCCGGTTACAATGGAAATCCTACGGGGACGGGCCCAACGGGGAAAGAGGGGTACTGGGAAAAGGGGAGGTCCCCCTCCCTCCCCGTTCCCCCCTCCTCCCCCTCCCCCCTACCCACCTCCCTCCCCTATCCCTCCCCCTCCCCCCTCCACTCCCTCCCCTCCCTCCCCCTCCCCTCCTCCCTCCACACATCCCTCCTCCCTCCCTCCCTCCCCCTTCCCTCCCTCCCCTCCTCCCGGTTACAATGGAAACCCTACGAGGACGGGCCAACGGGGAAAGAGGGGTACTGGGAAAAGGGGAGGTCTCCCCCTCCCCTCCCCCTCCCCCTCCCCTCCCCTCCCCCTCCCTCCCCCTCCCTCCCCCTCCACCCGCCTCCCTCCCCCCTTTCCCCCCTCCCCCCCTCCCTCCCCCTCCCCTCCTCCATCCACACTTCCCTCCTCCCTCCCTCCCCCTTCCCTCCTCCCCTCCTCCCGGTTACAATGGAAACCCTACGAGGACGGGCCCAACGGGGAAAGAGGGGTACTGGGAAAAGGGGAGGTCCCCCATCGCTCCCCCCTTCCCCCCTCCCCTCCCCCCTCCCTCCCCCCCCCTACCCGCCTCCCTCCCCTCTCCCTCCCCTCTCCCCCCCCTTCCCCCCCTCACCCCCCCTCCTTCCCCTCCTCCCTCCACACCTCCCTCCTCCCTCCCTCCCTCCCCCTTCCCTCCCTCCCCTCCTCCCGGTTACAATGGAAACCCTACGAGGACGGGCCCAACGGGGAAAGAGGGGTACTGGGAAAAGGGAGGTCCTCCTCCCTCCCCCTTCCCCCCTCCCCTCCCCCCTCCCTCTCCCCCCCTACCCCTCTCCCTCCCCCTCCCCCCTTCCCCCCTCCCCTCCCCCCACCCTCCCCCTCCCCCCTCCCTCCCCCTCCCCTCCTCCCTCCACACCTCCCTCCTCCCTCCCTCCCCCTTCCCTCCCTCCCCTCCTCCCGGTTACAATGGAAACCCTACGAGGACGGGCCCAATGGGAAAGAGGGGTACTGGGAAAAGGGGAGGTCCCCCTCCCTCCCCCCCTCCCTCCCCCCTCCCCCCTCCCTCCCCCCTCCCCTCCCCTCCCCCTCCCCCCTCCCCTCCCCCTCCCCCCTCCCTCTCTCCCCCTCCCTCCCCCACCCCCCCTCCCTCCCCCTACCCCCTCCCTCCCCTCTCCCTCCCCCCTTCCCCCCTCCCCTCCCCCCCTCCCTCCCCCTCCCCTCCTCCCTCCCTCCCCTTCCCTCCTCCCCACTCCCCTCCCGGTTACAATGGAAACCCTACGAGGACGGGCCCAACGGGCACACTTGTGCTAGTATAATTATAAATATGTAAGCATATATATATATATTTATTTCCCCCTCCCCCCTCCCCTCCCTCCCCCCTCCCCCCTCCCCCCCTCCCCCCTCCTCCCCAACTCCCTCCCCAACTCCCTCACCCCTCCCCCCCTAACTCCCCCCCTCCCTCCTTCCCTCCATCCCTCCCCCCCTCCCTCCACCCTTCCATCCCTCTCCCCCTCCCCCCTCCTTCCACCCTCCCTCCCCCCCTTCCGGTGGAAACCCTACGGGGACGGGCCCAACGGGGAAAGAGGGGTACTGGGAAAAGGGGAGGTTGTCATAATGTTTTGGCTGATCGGTGTATGTATATATCTATGCCTGAATTAAGAAATGTAGAAGAGGTGGTTTTATAGAAATGTGTAGGATCATAAATGAAATGGATAAAGCTGATCTGGAATAATAGCATCAATCAAATTGTGTGAGTTGGGAAAGGAAGATACATGCCTAATAAAACAAATTAGGATTTGTATCAGAAAAGATGCTTTGAATTAATGTATCAAGTTATTGACATTAGGAATGGACTTGAGCAGAGCTGTGCAAAGATACACCTGGGATCATTTAAGAAGCAATTAGATGATTCAGATAAAGGTATATAAGTCAATAGACAATAGACAATAGAAAATAGGTGCAGGAGAAGGCCATTCGGCCATTCGAGCCAGCACCGCCATTCAATGTGATCATGGCTGATCATTCTCAATCAGTACCCCGTTCCTGCCTTCTCCCCATACCCCCTGACTCCGCTATCCTTAAGAGCTCTATCTAGCTCTCTCTTGAATGTATTCAGAGAATTGGCCTCCACTGCCCTCTGAGGCAGAGAATTCCACAGATTCACAACTCTCTGACTAAAAAAGTTTTTCCTCATCTCTGTTCTAAATGTCCTACCCCTTATTCTTAAACTGTGGCCCCTGGTTCTGGACTCCCCCAACATTGGGAACATGTTTCCTGCCTCTAACGTGTCCAACCCCTTAATAATTTGATACGTTTCGATAAGATCCCCTCTCATCCTTCTAAATTCCAGTGTATACAAACCTAGTCGCTCCAGTCTTTCAACATATGACAGTTCCGCCATTCCGGGAATTAACCTAGTAAACCTACGCTGCACGCCCTCAATAGCGTGCAATTCTGGATTACTGAATTAAGAGAGTCTAAACATTTATTCTGCTAATGTTATGATTTTGTGAACCTCCTGTGCTAATTGTAATGTCTGGAGATCTGTGCATTTTGCTTTTTTACTCGAATAAAACACTGTTAAGGTGGACAGATATAGAAATGGGTCTACAAATTAAATGTTTTTCATTTATACATAAATTGTATGAAGTTGAAGGTGTGAGGAGCAAAGTTGAAAGGAGATAAGTGGGGCAATACAGGTGGTAAGTGCCTGGAAAATGCTGCCAGGGGTGGTGGTTGAAGTAAATATGTCGGTGGTGTTTAAAAGGCTTTTGACATGTGGATAGGCAGGGAGTGGAGGGATATGGGTTATGTACAGGTAGATAAGTGATGGTCTTGACATCATTTTCAGCACAGACATTGTAGGCCGATTCTTGTCAAGTAATTTCTATGTTATATTTTCTAAGTATAGTACCTTTAATGCAGTCATAAAAATAGTGTATTTAAAAATATTGATTTACTTAATCTTCTGCATAAGTGACAAAATTATAGAACTGCAACAAGAAGTTGCAAAACTCAAGCAAGCGTTGGAGGAAAGTCTCTCTAAGATGTCCAGTGATCCTAGGACAAAGAAGTCATTGGAATCTCTATCACCAAATCAAAGCTACAGTGTCAGAACATGTGGTACAAATAAAACTTCATCAATAAGGTAAAATTATTATTAATATTTTATTGCTTTAAAAAAATCATATCCAGGGTAGAACAGTCCCTAGATTGAAATTGTCAAAGCATAGGAGTAATTTTGGATTGATGTTATATTTATATTACCATGACATTTTAATATTTTAATATATATAGATCTTCGCCTGCTTCGTGTTCTGGTTCCTTTATAAATTGTGAAAGTATGGAACATATTAAGTTAACCACCAATACTTTAAAAGACCACAAAAGAGGGCAGTCTGCTTGGCTACAAATAGATGATGATGCTTCAGATGGAGAACTAAGTAAGTATTTAATTCTGAGATTCAAAAATTGCACCCGGAAATATGAATAAATGTAGACAATCCTGGAATTAGATTTATTCGGATCTGTATACTGTTTCAGGTCCAAGACCCAGTGCTGATAAAATGTCTTCAATATGGAATGTTTTTCTATATGCAGAAGCTGTCTGATCTGCTGAGTGCTACCTGCATTTTCTTTTTTTATTTGTACAATAAAGCATCATTATAACAGACCATGGGGGACAAGGGTGGGAATCGTGACTGTAATTGTCGATTGTCCACTGCAACCAATTATCATGGATTAAGTAGGAAAAAAACGACTGCAGTTGCTGGTTAATACACAATAGGACACAATGTGCTGGAATAACTCCGCAGGTCAGGCAGCATCTCTGGAGAAAAGGGATTGTTAACGTTTCTGGTCTAGACCCATCTTCCGACTCTCGGTTCAGAACTGGGCCTAGGAATCCAGGTGAGTTGGTGACCCTGGCTTGCCGGCAACTGTGGGAGAGGTGAAGATCGACGGAGTCATTGGTTACGGCCCACAGATGGCCATAGTGTAGGTAAGGGTGCAATCTGTGTGCGGTAGGGGAGGAGGTGCGAGCTGGGGTGGCATGGGCAGCTAGGGGTGGCTGGGCATATGGGAGTGGTGTGGGCAGCCGGGGCTGTAAGTGGCAGGGGAGGAGGTACAA
>NW_027604356.1:0-4342 GCF_053455715.1 Rhinoraja longicauda
GGAGCGGCGGGGTTTGCTTACTAAAATGGCGGGGTTTCCTTACTGAAATGGCGGGGTTGCTTACTAAAATAGCGGGGGCAGAGCGCACAGCGGCAGGGTTTGCTTACTAACATGGCGGAGGCAGAGGGGGAGCGGCGGGTTTGATTATTGAAATGGCGGGGGAGAGCGCACAGCTGCGTTATTTGCTTACTAAAATGGCGGGGTAGCTTACTGAAATGTCTGGGCCAGGCGCACAGCGGCGGGGTCGCTTACTAAAATGGCGTGTTTTCCTTACTGAAATGGGGTTGCTTACTGAAATGGCGGGAGGGTTGCTTACTGAAATGGCGGGGGCAGAGCGAAATGCGGCGGGGTTTGCTTACTAAAATGGCGGGGGTTCTTACTACATAAGAACTTGGTGCTGGATCCTCATGATAAATATTTATTTATATAGGATTCATAACTTTAACTAATACAATCTGCATTTTGAAATGTCGTATGGAGTTGTTGAAAAGAATTTTTTAAAAATATTTAATATTCTGAAAAAGTATTTTTTGATATCTATCTATCTATCTATCTTCTATCTATATACTATTAAAACTCAGATCTTGTATCTATATATATATATCCCACTGATGTCGGCTGAAGACGGCAATTCCGGCAAAACGGTGAACCGTAGCGCCACGATTTTTGTACCGCCTTAATCAGCATGCGGTTCGCTGCTGGAAAATTATTATATTTTTATTTAATTCGGACGCATATTTTTTAAGTTACAGAGGTTTAAAAGTGCTGCCCCCCCTGATTTATCGAAGTTTTGACAGAAGGGGGGCGCTGCGGTGCGGATTGTGATGTCACAATGCCCCTGTGAGATGGACTCGAGCTGACCCCCCTTCCCCCCCACCCCAGCGGTATTCAGCGTGTGACGTCACAATGCCCCTGTGCTACATTGTTGCGAAGAGCTGTCAAGTCAAGTCCATTTTATTTTATAGCACATTTAAAAACAACCCACGTTGACCAAAGTGCTGTACATCTGATTAGGTACTAAGGAAAAAATGAAACATACAGTGGCACGCAAACAGTTCACAGCGCCTCCTCAATGAGCCTCAACGCTAGGGAGTAGAAATAGGTTTTGAGCATGGACTTAAAGGAGTCGATGGAGGGGGCAGTTCTGATGGGGAGAGGGATGCTCTTTCCACCCTCCCCCTCTCTCCCTCCCCCCTCCCCCCCTTTCCCCCCCTCCCCCCCTTTCCGCCCTCCCCTTCCCCCCCTCCCTCCCCTCCTCCCTCCTCCCTCCCTCCCCCTTCCCTCCTCCCCTCCTCCCGGTTACAATGGAATCCCTACGAGGACGGGCCCAACGGGGAAAGAGGGGTACTGGGAAAAGGGGAGAGCCCCCTCCCTTCCCCCTCCCCCCTACCCCCCCTCCCCTCTCCCCCTCCCTCCCCCTCCCTCCCCCTACCCCCTCACTCCCCCCTTCCCCCCTCCCCTCCCCCCCTCCCTCCCCCCTCCTCCCTCCCTCCCCCTTCCCTCCCTCCCCTCCTCCCGGTTACAATGGAAACCCTACGAGGACGGGCCCAACGGGGAAAGAGGGGTACTGGGTAAAGGGGAGGTCCCCCTCCTCCCCCTTCCCCTCCCCCTCCCTCCCCCTACCCCCCTCCCTCCCTCCCCTCTCCCTCCCCCCTACCCCCTCCCCTCCCCCCCTCCTTCCCCATCTCCCTCCACACCTCCCTCCTCCCTCCACACCTCCCTCCTCCCTCCCTCACCCTTCCCTCCCTCCCCTCCCCCTCCCTCCCCCTCCCCTACCCCACTCCCTCCCCTCTCCCTCCCCCCCTTCTCCCCTCCTCCCTCCCCCCTCCCCTGCCCTCCCCTCTCCCTCACCCCCTTCTCCCCTCCTCCTCCCTCCCCCTCCCCTGCCCTCCTCCCTCCCTCCCCCTTCCCTCCCCCCGCACTCCCCCTCCCGGTTACAATGGAAACCCTACGAGGACGGGCCCAACGGGCACACTTGAGATGGGTGCTACAGTGAGAAGCACTATGTGACCGCGAATGTTTCAAAACAAGCACTTAAAAAGCACTTATCTCTTTTTAAAGTATTTTTTTTATTGCAAGTCACTTAACATACACAGATCAGCATTGGGCCCATATGCTCGTGGGCCACCGGGGCAAGTGTTTCGAAAAAAGCACTGAGAGTGTGTATGGGGAGAGAGAGAATGGGGGGGGGGGGGGGTCTGTGAATGGGGACTGGGGACAACAGGGGTCGTTGCGGAGGGGGCTTGGTGGTGGGGGAAAGAGGGTACTGGGAAAAGGGGAGGTCCCACTTCCCCCCTCAACCCCTTCCTCCCCCCTCCTTCCCACCTCCATCCCCACTCCCTCCCCCCCTCCCTCCCCCCACAATACCAACCTCCATCACCACTCAGCCCCTAACTCCCCCCCTCCCTCCTTCCCTCCATCCCACCCTCCCCCACTCCCTCCCCCCTCCCTCCACCATTCCATCACTCTCCCCCTCCCCCCTCCTTCCACCATCCCTCCACCCCTCCCGGTTACAATGGAAACCCTACAGGGACGGGCCCAACGGGGAAAGAGGGGTACTGGGAAAAGGGGAGATCCCCCTCCCTCCCTCCCCCCTCACTCCCCCTTACCTCCCCCCTACCCCCCCTCCCTCCCCTCTCCCTCCCTCCTCCCCCCTTCCCCCCTCCCCCCCTCCCCTCCCCCTCCCCTCCTCCCTCCACACCTCCCTCCTCCCTCCCTCCCCCTCCCCTCCCTCCCCTCCTCCCGGTTACAATGGAAACCCTACGAGCACGGACCCAATGGGGAAAGAGGGGTACTGGGAAAAGGGGAGGTCCCCCTCCCTCCCTTCTCCCTCCCTCCCCCCTCCCCTTCCCCCCCTCCCTCCCCTTCCCCCCTCCCCTCCCTCCCCCTCCCCCCTACCCCCTTCCCTCCCC
Source organism: Rhinoraja longicauda (assembly GCF_053455715.1). NCBI lineage: Eukaryota > Metazoa > Chordata > Chondrichthyes > Rajiformes > Arhynchobatidae > Rhinoraja > Rhinoraja longicauda. The sequence goes on from NW_027604356.1 coordinate 2,913, forward strand.
TCTCCATCCCTCCCTTCCCCCCCTCCCCTCCTCCCTCCCCCTCCCCTCCCCCCCTCCACACCTCCCTACTCCCTCCCTCCCCCTTCCCTACCCCCACTCCCCTCCCGGTTACAATGGAAACCCTACGAGGACGGGCCCAACGGGCACACTTGTTCTAGTATTTTTTAAAACTTGCCTGTTTTGCTTGCCTCCAAAGACGTACAGGTATGTAGGTTAATTGGCTGGGTAAATGTAAAAATTGTCCCTAGTGGGTGTAGGATAGTGTTAATGTGCGGGGATCACTGGGCGGCACGGACTTGGAGGGCCGAAAAGGCCTGTTTCCGGCTGTAGATATATGATGATGATGATGATTTATTGATGTAGGATTCATAACTTGAACTAATACAATCTGCATTTTTGAATATGCAGCAACTTAAATAAATATTTATTTACATAGGATTCATAACTTTAACTAATACAATCTGCATTTTGAAATGTCGGATGGAGTTGTTGAAAAGAAAAAGTTTTTAAAATATTTAATATTTTGAAAAAGTATTTTTTGATATTTAAATAAAAATTTGCCTGTTTTATTGCTGATGGGATAAAGAATAAACAAGTCTTGTGTTTTATCAAAAATATTTTATCAAAAATATTTATTTATGTAGGATTTGTAACTTTAACTAATACAATCTGCATTTTGGAATATGTGGCATCTTAAATAAATATTTATTTATGTAGGATTCATAACTTTAACTAATACAATCTGCATTTTGGAATATGCAGCAACTTAAATAAAAAAATATTTATGTAGGATTCCTAACTTTACCTAATACAATCTGCATTTTGTTGAAAAGAAAATGTTATTAAAATATTTATTACTTGAAAAAAGTATTTTTTGATATTAAAAAAAAAACTTGCATGTTTTATTGCTGATGGGATAAAGAATAAAGAAGTCTTGTGTTTTATCAAAAATATTTATTTAGGTAGGATTCAAAAACTTTATCTAATCTTGAGTATCTTGAAAAGCGCTATATAAATTAAATGAATTATTATTATTATTATTAATACAATCTGCATTTTGGAATACTTAAACAACTTAAATAAATATTTATTTATGTAGGATTCATAACTTTATCTAATACAATCTGCATTTGGGAATATGCAGCAACTTAAATAAATATTTATTTATGTAGGATTCATAACTTTATCTAATACAATCTGCATTTGGGAATATGCAGCAACTTAAATAAATATTTATTTATGTAGGATTCATAACTTTATCTAATACAATCTGCATTTGGGAATATGCAGCAACTTAAATAAATATTTATTTATGTAGGATTCATAACTTTATCTAATACAATCTGCATTTGGGAATATGCAGCAACTTAAATAAATATTTATTTATGTAGGATTCGTAACTTTAACTAATACAATCTGCATTTTGGAAT
>NW_027604357.1:0-4338 GCF_053455715.1 Rhinoraja longicauda
GGAGGATGAGGGATGATCTTCTACAGCTGAACAAAATAATGAGAGGAATAGATCTGGCAGACACACAGAGAGGGGAAAGCAGGAACCAGGGGGCCCAGGTTTAAGATGAGGGGGGGAATTTAATCGGAACACGAGGGGTAATTTTTCACACAAAGGGTGGTGGGTGTGTGGAACGAGGTGCCAGACGAGGCAGTTCAGCCCTGTACTCATAGAGTCATAGAGTGATATGGTGTGGAATCAGGCCCTTCAGCCCAACTTGCCCACACCAGCCATCAGGCCCCATCTACACTAGTTCCACCTGTCTGCATTTGGTCCATATCCCACCATACCTGTCCTATTCATGTACCCAACCTGTCTAACTATTTCATAAATGTTGGGATAGTCCCAGCCTCAAATTCCTCATCTGGCAGTTTGTTCCATACATCCACCACCCATTGTGTGAAAAAGTTACACCTCAGATTCCTATTCAATGGTTTTCCCTTCCACTTAAACGTGGGTCCTCTGGACCTCGATTCGCCTATTCAGGGCAGGAGAATCCGAGCATCCACTCCATCTATTCCTTTCATAGTCTAAAACAGGTCTATAAGATCACCCTCATCCTCCTGAGCTCCAAGGAGACCAATCCCACCCAATTGATTCAGTCTTCAAACTAACGCTGCCCATTCCAGATAACATCCTGGTGAATCTGTTCCGCACTGTCTCTGGCAACAGGAAAACATATCTATAATATGGTGACCAGAACTACACAAAAGGGCCTCGCAGATATTTGAAGTACAACTGAGGAGAGTGCTGCACTTGGAGGAACAGTTAAGTCTTGATTTTTCTGTATGTGGGTATTCATTTGTAGCGCAAATGCGTTCAGAATCATACGCAGATGGGAAGTGAAACCATCAGTGAGTTCAGAGGTGTCCGTACCAATCAGCACGAGGCAAATGTTGTCAACGTTGTCACTGGTGAAAATATATCTGAGCAGCGTGCGATGGAACTGGGTAGCTGGTTGTTACAGTATGTGAGATGTCCTTGGAATGAATGATACAAAGAACATACCTGTGTGTGACGTTAGTGTGGTCATTGATGGGTCTGGATAAGCAGTGACATTATCAGTGTGGTCAGTGATGGGTGTGGATAAGCAGTGAAATTATCAGTGTGGTCAGTGATGGGTCTGGATAAGCAGTGGCATTATCAGTGTGTTCAGTGATGGGTCTGGATAAGCAGTGACATGATCTCATTAAATCTGACACCGATGTTTTACATTTGATATGATGTAAAATAAAGAATCCTTTCTTTTTTTTTCTTCAGTTTTTATTTTGTTTTTTCACAGATATATACAAAACAGTACAACAACATCGACATAAATAAAATAAAATAAGAAAAACAACAAAAATAAATAAATAAATAAACAAAGGATATAAATAAATTAAAACATTTTGATAAGACGGTTTGGTACACTTACCAAGTAAAATATAAAAAAGTAACAATGATTGGTTATCTGGAAATATTTCAATATTCGCACAACCATACCATCTAGTTCTATATAACACAATCTTCCAATATCTAGCTCGGCATTTATCTAGTTGGTGTCATGGCTCAAATAAATTATCCATTTTTCCCAGATCTTGTCAAAGAATCCCTTCTTTTTAATTCAAATGTTCGTCTCTAAAAGGTTAACTCAAGTTCAGTATCCATAATTAATTTAAACTTTAATGGGCATTAACTGCATTTTGCTGCTGGTAAACACGGCAGCTGAAGATGCATTAGCTTGTTACTTTCTTCTTAATTAACACAGGTTAGAAATGCTAATTAACTTTCTCTGGCATACACTTGAAAGAATAATACATAACGCTGAAAATTAAAATGCAGCTTCAGATATGAGAAAGGGGGAGTTGGTTAAATGTTCTTTGCGTTTCTCCCAATGGGGAATATTAGTTCCAGCCGGTGAACACTATCTGTGGCTCTGTTCAATCTGCAGTTTATTTTGTCAAGTCAAGTGAAGTCAAGTCAATTTTATTTGTATAGCACATTTAAGAACAACCCACGTTGACCAAAGTGCTGTACATCTGATTAGGTACTAAGAAAAAAAATGAAACATACAGTAGCACGCAAACAGTTCACAGCGCCTCCTCAATGAGCCTCAAACGCTAGGGAGTAGAAATAGGTTTTGAGTCTGGACTTAAAGGAGTCGATGGAGGGGGCAGTTCTGATGGGGAGAGGGATGCTGTTCCACAGTCTAGGAGCTGCAACCGCAAAAGCGCGGTCACCCCTGAGCTTAAGCCTAGACCGCGGGATAGTGAGTAGCCCCAAGTCGGCCGACCTGAGGGACCTGGAGTTAGAGAGGTGGGTTAGAAGATTTTTGATGTGGGGGGGGGGGGGGGGGATGTCCATTTAGGGCTTTATACGTGAATAGGAGGAGCTTGAAGTTGATTCTGTACCGTACAGGGAGCCAGTGGAGAGAGGCCAGAATCGGGGTGATGTGGTCCCTTTTACGGGTGAACTACTTCACACCAGGTGACAGGTACATGCCAATTCAAACTCACAGACCAGACAGCAAGGTCGGTCTGAGAGTAAATGACCAACTCATCCGTCTGGGCTGTCCACACAGCGGCACAGACAAAGCTGCCACACACACAGACTTCATTTATGTGCTTATTTATCATGTAATTCAAGAGAGCATATCTCACATCATGCAATGCAAACCTGGCACTCATAGAAACTGAAATAAACACTTCAATGATCAGGGACTGTTATTAAAAATGACCAATGTATGTGACAGGCAATTATAATGTTTTCTGCTTAATCTGCATCTTTGAGAAATATGGATATCTATTTATGTTTAATTCCCCTGATTTCAAGGCTCGAGTTCTGTGGTAATAAAATATCCAAGGGCTATTTAAAAGCAGTTTGTATGTTAGTGGTGTCCCTGACGCAAATTTCAGACAAAGGTTGCCGTGTTTCATGGGGAGGGACGGTGCATTTTAGTTCATCTGAACTATTCCCATTTGCCGGCAAATGAATCATCTCCCTCTAAACCATTCCCCTCATGTACCTGTCCAAATGTATTAGTGTTCCCATTATGACGCTACCTATGACACTATCCACCTCTATGAGGTCACTGCACTGCCTGCTGCGCTCCATGGAATAAAGTCCTGGCGAGCCCAACATTTCCCTGTAGCTCCGACCCTTGTTTTCTGGCAACGTGTTGAAATTATTTTCTGCACTCTTTGCAAATTAGTGGCATATTTCATAAACATGGTGACGGCAGATTATACACGTTACTCCAAGTGCATCCTCACCAACGTCTCGTCCACCTGAACATAACTTTCCAACTTCTACATTTTATTCACTGGCTGATGAAGACAGTGGGCCAAAAAAAACCTTCTCTACCACCCTTTCCCCCTGTTACATCCCTTTTCTTGCAACAATGTACTTTTATTCTGAGATCCCTCTGCTCTGCAACACTCCCCAGATAACTACAATTCACAGTGAAGATCATGCCCTGGCTTGTCTTCCTTAATTTAAAATCTCACACATCTGCAAGAAACACTATTTGAATTTTTTCAGCCCACTTTCCAATTTGAAAAGGTTCCTGCTTTAATCCTTGCCAACCATTTTCAATGCCTGTGATACCGCCTACTTTAGTGTCAACTGCAAACTTTTACATTAGTCCGTTACTTTCCCAGGCAACTCATTGACACAGATGACAAACAACAATGAGCGCAGCACCAATCCCTGAGACAGACCACCACGCCTTGACCAATGGACGAAACTGTACCATATGCCCCTTTACAAATGTCCACTGCCGTTATCACCTTCAGGGAGCTGTGAACCTGGATCGCAAGATACTTTTATACATCACTGATGTTCAGGGTCATGCCATTAATTGTATATTTTGCACTCACATTGGACCACCCAACATCTCACACTTGCTCAGAATAATTTGCATCCGTGATTTCCCCCACACCTCCCATCTCTCTACTTGATCTATACGCCACTGAATACTGAGACAGCCTCCCTCACATTCCACAACCCCATAAATCTTGGTGTCATCCGCAAACTTACAAAGCAACCCGTGTATATTCACGTCCAAGTCATTTATGTGTATCACAAACAGCAGAGGTCCCAGCACAGATCCCTGTGTATCACTACTGGTCACAGGCCTCCAGCCTGAATATTGCCCTTCACCACAACCCTCTGTCTTCTATCAGTCAGACAGTTCTGAATTCATGCGACCAAATCACTGTTAATCCCGTGTGCCTTCACCTCCTGGATCGGTCTACCAAGGGAGACTTTGTCAAAGGTCCGGATAAGCAGTGATAATATCAGTGTGGTCAGTGATGGGTC
>NW_027604358.1:0-4334 GCF_053455715.1 Rhinoraja longicauda
GCCGCAGTGTGTACGTCATGCCCGTTGTTTATCGTGGACTGCGCCACTCTCTCTACATCCTCGCCACCGCGCCACAGTCAGCACTGCCGATGTCGCACAGTTCCGGAGATGCAGGTTCAATCTCCACATGTGCAATGTTTCATCGGTCGTCCTCCGACTCCGCGCTATTCCTGGCTGCGCTCATCTTTCCTCCCACGTGCAGTTGACCTGCCTATTAATGGTTCTCCCACTACAATACGGGCCTGAGTGTGGATGGATGCTGCAATCTGGAGGGCAGTTGATGAGAATGTGGACGGAATTAAAAGCTGTGACCCTAATATACATTGGCGTTTGATGGGTTGCGTGCGCACCGTGACCCAAACGCTGCAGTCTCTGAGCATTTTCGGGTCATTTGGTCAACGCATCCAAGTTTGAAAACCTTCCAATCAGACAATGTTGCTCAGATACATTTGTGCAGGTCTTGTGTCAGTAATATTTCTTCTCCCCTTCACAGTGAACCTGTTGGCGATAGTGATACTCTGTGGAGGTAAATGCGGTCTCTCCAAATGCATCACACGCTACCTGGTGGCCATGGCAGCGTCTGATCTCCTGGTCGGCATCACTGATCCGTTTCTAAGTAAGACTATTCCAATTTACTTCCCCTATTCTTTTCTGAACATTACTCCCGTGTGCACGACTGTCATATTCCTGGTCTTTGCAACCACCGCGGTCTCTGTCTGGCTGACGGTAGCCTTCACCTTCGATCGGTTTGTGGCCATTTGTTGTGAGAAGCTGAAAATAAAATATTGTACCGAGAGAACGGCGGCTGCAGTTATCGGGGCAGTGATTGTGCTGGGCTGTTTGGAGAATATCCCCAGGTGTTTTACGTTGGAGACTGGCTACGAATTTGATAATCTTCCCTGGCTGTGCTACACTAAACCCACCTTCTATACATCGTCTGCATGGATCACATATGATGTCATACACCGCGTTCTGACCCCTTGTCTCCCGTTCTTTCTGATCCTGCTGCTCAATGTGCTGACGGTCAGGCGGATTGTAGCGGCCAGCAGAGTGCGCAGGGGTCTCCGAGGCCGCAGCAACGGAGAGAATGACAAGGACCCGGAGATGGAGAACCGCAGGAAATCCATTGTTTTACTCTTTAGTATCACGGGCACTTTCATATTGCTGTGGGCACCACAAGCTGTCTTTGTCATCTTTGCGGGTATTGCGAAAATCGGATATGACCTCTCCCCCACCGGTTATTACTATATCACGAGAATCACGTCGACGCTTTTACAGCTTCTCAGTACCTGCACCAACACGTGTATATACGTGGCGACCCAGAGTAAATTCAGACAGGAGCTGATGAACGCGGTGAAATTCCCACTCAGGGTAATTCGTGCACTTGTTCACTCATAAAGACATACTACACACACAAACAAAAACAAGCTCTTTAACCCTTCGATCCGCGCCGACAATCTGTCACCCATTTTTCACTAATTCCACTTTGATAACCGCATCCTTACACACTGAGGGCAGGTTATGGAATACGTGCGGAATTCAGAGTCACAAAGCACGGAATCTGGTCCTGGGGCTCAGCTCCTCCATGCTCCATCGACGTGAGTCCCATTTGCCTGCGATTGCCCATCATTCATCGTAACCATTCCGATTCAAGCATCCTGCCGTCGTGTATTTTAATGAGTTGAACCCTCCCCTGCAGATGCTGTTTTAAATCGAAGGTAGACACAAAATGCTGGAGTAACTCCGCGGGTCAGGCAGCATCTCTGGAGAGAAGGAATGGGTGACATCACGAAATTGATGCAAATGCTCATTTGCCCTATCTCTTGAACTTGAGTTTGATATGATTGCATTTGTGTATTATTTGTTATCTGTTTTGTTTCAATAACATAATTTTTAAAAACCCTTTCGGGTTCAGCGCGGTACACGTAATAAATAAAAAAAACATAATTCTGCATTCTGAACTGTGGTTTATATATTTTTACGCTGACCGGTGCATTTGTACATAGAATATGGAAATGTACAGAGCAGGAAAAATAAGTTCGGCCCATCATTTCTTGGCCGAACATGATGTCAAGATATATTTATGTCATCTGTTTACGCATGATGCAAATCCCGCAAGTCTTTGTTTGTCCACGTGTTGATACAAATGCCTCATAGAAGCCATGATACAACCAACCTCCACCACCTGCACTAGAAGAGCGTTTCAGGGACGCGAAACCCTCTGGTTAAAAGAAACACGTGTCCCAGACAGCTCAATTGAACTTTAATCTTTTTCCTAAAGCTGTGCCTTCTGGTCTTTGCAAGTTCACCAATTTTGTTGACGCGATACTGCCAATCTCCGGCTTGGGACCCCGGAACTGGAGTAATCCAGACCGCTGTGCCAGGGCGCGGACACTGTTTAGTCCAGGTTGTTTTCTTTGCTTCATGCAGGTCGCCACCGATATCTGTGTAATCCACGCCCCCTTCCCGAGACCCAGAACACAGAGCTCCAGGACCATATGTAATCAAGCATTGACACCAAATGCTGGAGTAACTCAGCGGGACAGGTAGCTTCTCTAAAGAGTAAGAACGGGTGAAGTTTCGGGTCGAGACCCTTCTTCGGCCTGATGTCATCGATAGGATCTGTCTTATGACGCTGTGGAAACCGCACCACCGAGCCTGACGATGTTTTTGACCCAACCCCTCTGTCACTCCATCACTGCAGCCACACAGAGCGTCACTCCATTAGTACAGCGCCACAGTGTGTCAGGCAATCAGCAGCACACCACAGTGTCACTCCATCCCTGCTTCGCCACACTGTGTTACTCAATTAATACCTGTCCACAGTGCGTCAGACCACTAGTAATATGCCATAGTGTGTTACTATCTCAGCACAATCCCATTATTATTACCCCACAGGGTATCATTCCATCAGTGAGATACCACCGTATGTCAGTCCATCAGTAACATACCGCTGTGCGTCAACCCATCAGTGCTCCCCACTGTGTGCTAATCCATCAACACAACCCCGCAGTTTGTCACTCCATCAGTACTACCCCATCGAGTGTCTCTCTCTCTCTCTCTCTCTCTCTCTCTCTCTCTCTCTCTCTCTCTCTCTCTCTCTCTCTCTCTCTCTCTCTCTCTCTCTCTCTCTCTCTCTCTCTCTCCCTCCCTCCCTCCCTCCCTCTCTCTCTCTCTCTCTCCCTCCCTCTCCTCCCTCTCTCTCTCTCTCTCTCTCTCTCTCTCTCTCTCTCTCTCTCTCTCTCTCTCTCTCTCTCTCTCTCTCTCTCTCTCTCTCTCTCTCTCTCTCTCTTCGTTCTCTCTATCTCTATCGATTTCTGTGTCACTCTCTACTTTCGCTCTCTCTCTGTTTCGTTCTCTCTATCTCTATCAATTTCTGTGTCACTCTACTTTCTCTCTCTGTTTCGTTCTCTCTATCTCCATCAATTTCTGTGTCACTCTCTACTTTCTCTCTCTTTCTGTTTCGTTCTCTCCATCTCTATCGATTTCTGTGTCACTCTACTTTCTCTCTCTCTCTCTCTCTCTCTCTCTCTCTCTCTCTCTCTCTCTCTCTCTCTCTCTCTCTCTCTCTCTCTCTCTCTCTCTCTCTCTCTCTCTCTCTCTGTTTCGTTCTCTTTATCTCTATCAATTTCTGCGTCACTCTACTTTTTCTCTCACTCTCTTTGTTTTGTTCTCTCTATCTCTATCGATTTCTGCGTCACGCTCTAATTTCTTCCTCCCTCTCCCAATCTCCTCTCTCGCTCTCTCTCTCTGTTTCGTTCTCTCTATCTCTATCTATTTCTGTCTCACCCTCTCCCTCCCCCTCTCTTCCCCTCTCTCTTTCTCTTTCACCCGCCCCCCCCCCCCCTTTCGCTCCCACTCTTGGCTCCCTCTGTCCCCCTGGACAATGGAGGACCCGGCGGGGGGTGGGGGGTGAGGATGAACAAAGGGGGACCTAGTAACTTTGTAAGTGCCCTTAATGTGGTGACTACTTGCATACCCTGGGTATGCAAGCGAAGAATTTCACTGTGACTTGTCACCTGTTCCAATAAAGAACTCAGTTCAATTCAAAACTTCTCTGGGTCTGAACGTCTATGTTTCTCTTTGTCCGTCTCTCCCTGCTGCCTCTCATCACCCTCCCTCCCACTCCCTCTCTCTTTCACGGTGATTCCCACTCATCTGTCCATTTCCGTCTCTCACCGGTGGGAGGGCACAGCCTCAGGATTAAAGGGCGCTCTTTCAGAAAGGAGGTGAGGAGGAACCCCTTTAGCCGGAGGTCGGTGAATCTGTGGGATTCTTTGCCGCTGAGGGCTGTGGAGGCCACAAGTCAGTGGATAGTTGTTCAGGCAGAGATA
>NW_027604359.1:0-4320 GCF_053455715.1 Rhinoraja longicauda
AGTCAGATGTCAATATTCAACTTTAGAGAACTTTACTTCGGCCGCTTTTGCAGCATTGTGTACAGTTATGTTCGCTCTCGTACACGAAGGATGTGGGCGCTTCGGAAATCGTGTTCAAGACGTTTACAAGAACATCGCCTGGAGCGTATGAACAACCAGACGTTGGACTGATTCATCGGAGTTCGGGCAGTAACCTGATAGATCGATAGCAAATTATGAGAGGCAAAGATATGGTACAGTCAGAACATTCCTCTCAAGATGGAAATATCAAGTATTGAAGGCCACCCCTTTATGGTGAAAGGGATGAAGTTTAAACGAGGTGTGCGGGGAAAGCAAGGGGCAGTAAGTGCATCGAACGTAATACCGCAGGTGGACATTGGGTGATAAGGAATAGGAGTAGAATTAGACCATTCGGCCAATCGTCTTATCCGCCAATTTTTTTCCCTCCAAACCCCATTCTCCTGCCTTCTCCCCATAACTTCTGATACCCGTATTAATCAAGAATCTTTCTGTCTACGCCTTTACATATCCACTCACGTGACCTACACAGCCTATTGTGGCAAATAATTCCACAAATTCATCACCTTCTGACTAAATAAATTTCTGATCATCTTCAAAAGAGAAAGTAGATTAATTCTGATGAAATGGTCTCTTGTCCGAGACGGTCCCACAAGTGGAAACATACTTTCCACATCCACTGGATCTAAACCATTCACATATCTGTATGTTTCAATGAGGTCCACCCTCATACTTCTAAATTCCGAGTGCAAGCCGGGAGCCGACAAACGCTCGCCATAGGTTAACTTATTGCTGGGATCATTCTTGTAAACCTCCTCTGGAACCTCCCCAGAGCCAGCACACCTTTCCTCTGATATGGTGCCCAGAATTGCTCACAATATTCCAAGTGCGGCCTTCCCAGCGCCTTGTATAGCCTCAACATTACATCCGTGTTTCTGTATACAAGTCCTCTTGAAATAAATACAAGCAATGAGTTTGCTTCCATTATACAATAGACAATAAAAAATAGGTGCAGGAGTAGGCCATTCGGCCCTTCGAGCCAGCACCACCATTCCATGTGATCATGGCTGATCATTCTCACCGATTCAACTTGCAGATAGAAAAATTGGGAATCCTTAACCAGCACTCCCAAGTCCCTTTGGACTACCGATTTATGGATTATTTCCCCACTTAGACAATAGTCTACGCCATTATTCCTACTACCAAATACTCCGCACTTTGCTACACTATATTCCATCTGCCACTTCTCTACCCATTCCCCCAACATGTCAAAGTCCTTCTGCAGAGTCCATGCTTTCTCTAAACTACCTGCCCTTCCACCTCTTTTCGTAACATCCGCAAACTTGGCCACAAAGCCTTCAATCCCCTCGTCCAAATCATAATATAAAACGTGGAGTAGCGGACAAACACCGATCCTTGAAGATCTCCACTAGTTACTCTTAGCCAACGAGCAAAAAATCCCCCTTTATTGCCACTCTTTGTCTTCTGCCATCCAGCCAACCAGTTATCCATGCTGATGTCTGCCCTTTGACACCGTGGGCTCTCATCTTCCTAAGCAGCCATCTTGTGACACCTGGTCAAAGGTATTCTGAAAATCAAAGTAAACAACATCTACTGTCTCTCCTTTGTCTGTCTTGCTATCTACTTCTTCAAATAATTCCAGCAAATTAATCAAACACGACCTTCCCTTCACAAAGCCATGCCAACTTATGCCTATTTCATCGTGCATTTATATGTACTCTGTCACATCATCCTGTATAACGGGTCCTAAAATCTTCCCACCCACTCCACTGGTGTTGGACGCAGTTACAATAGTGACATTTAAGACAAGTTCAGATTTTCAGGTAATGAAGGGATATACATTGTGAGCAGGCAGGTAAGGGTGGTCGTCTCATGTTCGGCACAGCTATTATTAGCCGAAAGTCCTGCCGTGCCTTGTACTTCGTGTAGGAAAGAAATGCAGATGCTGATTTAATTCGAAGGTAGACACAAAATGCTGGTGTATCTCAACGAGACAGGCAGCATCTCTGAAGAGAAAGAATGACGTTTCGGGTCGAGACCCTTCTTTAGACTGATGTCGGAGAGGTCGGCGGGAAAGAGATATAATTTTGTTGGAGACAGTGAGACTGGTGGGAGAACTGGGAAGGAGGAGGGGTGGAGAGAGAGGGGAAGCAAGGGCTAATTGAAGTTAGAGAAGTCAATGTTCATATCGCTGGTATGTTTGCTGCCCAAGCGAAGTATGAGGTGCTGTTCCTCCAATTTGCACTGGGCCTCACTCTGGCAATGGAGGATGCCCAGGACAGAACGTTCAGATTGGGAATGGGGGAGCGGGGGTGAGTTATCTAAATTGTTCATCTAAATGTTCATCTAAATTGGACTGCTTCCAACCCGTCACTCTATCCTCCCTTGCAAAGCTTGTCTCCGCTATGAAACCTGCAACCTGCCCCCTTGATCCTGCCCCCACTGCCCTTCTGAAGGATGTCATTGCAATAGCCGGTCCCAGCATCCTCTCTATTATCAACAGTTCTCTGGCCACTGGCACTGTTCCAACCAGTTTCAAGCACGCGGTGGTCCAGCCCTTACTGAAAAAATCTAACCTAGACCCCACCTTGCCTAGCAACTACAGACCCATTTCCAAACTGCCATTCCTGTCAAAAGTCCTTGAAAAGGCAATTCTAAACCAATTAGTGCCCTACCTGCACCAAAACACCAAAACACCATCCTGGAAAGTTTCCAGTCAGGTTTCAGAGCCCACCACAGCACAGAGTCTGCCTTGTTGAAGGTACACAACGACCTGCTTCTCGCCATCGACACCGGCGACCGTGCAATCCTGCTCCTTCTCGACCTCAGCGCATCGTTCGATACAGTGGACCATACCATCCTTCTTGACCGTCTCCGGTACGCGGTTGGCATTGATGGTACTACCCTGAGCTGGTTCGCTTCGTACCACAAAGATAGGAGTTTCGCCATCAACATAGGCAGTTATTCCTCTGCTCCAGCTAGCCTCTCCTGCGGAGTTCCACAAGGCTCCATCCTAGGCCCCATTCTCTTCTCTCTATACATACTCCCCCTTGGCCAAATCATTCAAAGGCACGGCATTTCTTTCCACTGCTCTGCCGATGACACTCAGCTTTACCTCCCCCTGAAACCCAACAACAAGTCAAATTTAAACAGCCTCTTACACTGCCTTGAGGACATAAAATGTTGGATGGCACAGAACTTCCTCCAATTAAATGAGAGCAAGTCTGAGGTCATCCTATTCGCCCCCCCCCCGACTTCATCAAATCGATAACAGGCAGTCTTGGAAGTCTATCCTGCCTAGTCAAACCGCATGTCAAAAACCTCGGCATGATATTTGACTCTGCATTAAAATTTGATAAGCAAGTCAACGCTGTGGTAAAAGCCAGCTTCTTCCAACTTCGAACCATAGCTAAAATCAAACCTTTCCTCCAATTCGACGACACAGAAAAAAATCATTCACGCTTTCATTTCCTCCCGCCTAGACTACTGCAACTCCCTATACACTGGGATCAGCCAATCTTCCCTGTCCCGCCTGCAACTGGTCCAAAACGCCGCAGCGAGACTCCTGACGGGTACCCGTAAAAGGGACCACATCACCCCGATTCTGGCCTCTCTCCACTGGCTCCCTGTACGGTACAGAATCAACTTCAAGCTCCTCCTATTCACGTATAAAGCCCTAAATGGACATTCCCCCCTACATCAAAAATCTTCTAACCCACCTCTCGAACTCCAGGTCCCTCAGGTCGGCCGACATGGGGCTACTCACTATCCCGCGGTCTAGGCTTAAGCTCAGGGGTGACCGCGCTATTGCGGTTGCAGCTCCTAGACTGTGGAACAGCATCCCCCTCCCCATCAGAACTGCCCCCTCCATCGACTCCTTTAAGTCCAGGCTCAAACCCTATTTCTACTCCCTAGCGTTTGAGGCTCATTGAGGAGGCGCTGAGAACTGTTTTCGTGCTACTGTATGTTTCATTTTTTTCCTTAGTACCTAATCAGATGTACAGCACTTTGGTCAACGAGGGTTGTTTTTAAATGTGCTATACAAATAAAATTGACTTGACTTGACTTGACTTAAAGTGCTGAGCAACCGGGAGATCAGGTAGGACTGTGTGGAGCTGTTCATCGAAACGATCGTCGAGCTTGCGCTTGGTCTCGCCGATATCACTCCAGCAGTACTATCCCACACTATACCATTACACCAGTACTACCCCACAGTGCGTGACTCCATCAGTACTATCCAACAGTATACCGTTATACCAGTACTACCCTACAGTGCGTCAC
>NW_027604360.1:0-4280 GCF_053455715.1 Rhinoraja longicauda
GCAGGAAACATGTTCCCAATGTTGGGGGAGTCCAGAACAAGGGGCCACACAGTTTAAGAATAAGGGGTAGGCCATTTAGAACAGAGATGAGGAAAAACTTGTTCAGTCAGAGAGTTGTGAATCTGTGGAATTCTCTGCCTCAGAAGGCAGTGGAGGCCAATTCTCTGAATGCATTCAAGAGAGAGCTGGATAGAGCTCTTAAGGATAGCGGAGTCAGGGGGTATGGGGAGAAGGCAGGAACGGGGTACTGATTGAGAATGATCAGCCATGATCACATTGAATGGTGGTGCGTACAGGCTCGAAGGGCCGAATGGCCTCCTCCTGCACCTATTGTCCATTGTCAGATGCTGGTACAAATCGAAGGTATTTATTCACAAAATGCTGGTGTAACTCAGCAGGTCGGGCAGCATCTCGGGAGAGAAGGAATGGGTGACGTTTCGGGTCGAGACCCTTCTTCAGACTGACTGATTGCTCCAACTCTCCACAACGCTGCTATCAGTGGGCCAACTTACACTGGTACCTGCCCTCCCTCACCTCCCCTCCCCTCCCCTCCCTCACCTCCCCTCCCTTCCCTCACTTCCCCTCCCCAATCCCCTCCCCACTCCCTCACCCTCCCACTCCACCCCACCCTCCACACCCCACCCACCCACCCTCCCACCCCCCCACCCACACCACCCCACCCACCACCCACCCCACCCCACCCACCCTCCCCACCCCACCCCACCCCACCCCACCACCCACACCCACCCCCCCCCCCCACCACCACCCCACCCCACCACCCACCCCACCAACCCCCCACCCCACCACCCACCCCACCCACACCACCCCACCCCACCCCACCCACCCACCACCCCCTCCCCACCACCACCCCACCCCACCCACCCCTCCCACCACCCCCCACCACTACCCCCCCACCCACCACCCCCCCACCCACCACCCCCCCACCCCACCCACCCCCTCCCCACCCACCCCACCCACACCACCCACCACCCCACCCACCCCTCCCCACCCCACCCACACCACCCCACCCCACCCACCCACCTCCCCACCCCACCCACACCCCCACCCCACCCACCCCACACCACCCCTCCCCACCCACCCCTCCCCTCCCACACCACCCCTCCCCACCACCCCCCACACCCCTCCCCACCCACCCACCCCCCCACCCACCCACCACCCCTCCCCTCCCCACCTACCCACCCCCTCCCACAACCACCCCTCCCCACCCACCACCCCACCCCACTACCACCCCTCCCCACCCACCACCCCCCACCACCCTCCCCACCACCCACACCACCCCCACCACCCACCCACCACCACCCCACCCCACCCCTCCCACTACCACCCCCACCTCCCACTACCACCCCACCCCACTACCTCCCCACCCCACACCACCCCCCCACCCCACCCACTCCACCCACACCACCCACCACCCCACCACCCCACCCCCACACCACCCCCACCCACACCACCCCCCACACCACCCACCCCCACCCACCCACACCCACCACCCCCCCACCACCCACCCACCCCACCCACACCCCCCTCCCACTACCTCCCCACCCCACCCACCACCACCCCCACCCCACCCACCCACCCACCCCTCCCCACCCACCACCCCACCCCACCCACACCACCCCACCCACTACCACCCCCCACACCACCCACCCACCCCACCCCACCACCCACCCACCACCCACCCCACCCACCCACCCCACCCCTCCCACCCACCCCACCCCACCCCCACCCACACCCACCCCACCACCACCCACCCCCACCCCTCCCACCCCACCACCCACCCCCACCCACCCCACCCACCACCCCTCCCCACCCACACCTCCCCACCCACCCACCACCACCCCACCCCCCACCCCACCACCCCACCCACCACCCCACCCCCACCCCCACCACCCCACCCCACCCTCCCCCTCCCCACCACCCCACCCCACCCACCCCACCCCCTCCCACCCCCACCCCACCCCCCCCACCACCCCCCACCCCACCCCACCCCTCCCCACCCACCCACCCACCCCACCCCACCCACCACCCCACCACCACCCCACCCCACACCACCCCTCCCCCACCCCACCCCACCACCCCCCACCCCACCCCTCCCACCCCCCACCCACACCACCCCTCCCCACCCCACCCCACCCCACACCCACCCCTCCCACCCCCACCACCCCACCCCCACCCACCCCCCACCCCCACCCACCCTCCCCACCCCACCCCTCCCCACCCCACCACCCCACCCACCCCACCCACCACCCCACCCACACCCCCACACCCACCCCACCTCCCCCCTCCCCACCTCCCCACCCACCCCACCCCACCCCTCCCCCACCACCCCACCCCTCACCTCCCCTCCCCTCCACCTCCCCACCCACCCCCTCCCCCACCCACCCCACCTCCCCTCACCACCCCACCCTCCCCTCCCCACCACCCCTACCACCCCTCACCTCCCCACCCCTCACCTCCCCTCACCACACCCTCCCCTCCCACCCCCACCTCCCCCTCCCCTCACCTCCCCTCCCACCACCCCTCCCTCACCCTCCCCTCCCACTCCCCCACCTCACCTCCCCTCCCCTCACCTCACCTCCCTCACCACCCACCCCTCCCCTCCCACCACCCTCCCCTCACCTCCCCTCCCCTCCCCTCCCCACCTCCCACCCTCCCCTCCCTCCCCACCCTCTACCTCCCCTCCCCTACCCCCCTCCCCTACCACCCCTCACACCACCCCTCCCCACCCCTCCCACCTCCCCTCACCTCACCTCCCCTCCCTCACCACCCCTCCCCACCACCTCCCCTCCCCTCCCCACCCCACCCTCCCTCACCTCCCCTCCCCTACCTCCCCTCCCCACCCCCTCACCTCCCCTCCCACACCACCCCACCCACCCCTCCACCTCCCTCCCTCCCCTCCCCTCCCCTCCCCTCCCCTCCCCTCACCCTCCCCACCCCTCACCTCCCCACCCCCCTACCACCTCCCACCCTCCCCACCCCACCCACCCTCCCCTCCCCTCCCTCACCCTCCCCTCCCTCCCACCCCTCCCCTCCCTCTCCCTCCCCTCCCTCTACCTCACCTCCCCTCCCCTCCCCTCCCCTCCCCTCCCTCTACCTCCCTCCCTCCCTCTACCTCCCCTCCCCTCCCTCCTCCCTCCCCTCCCCTCCCTACCTCCCCTCCCCTCCCACCTCCCCTCCCTCTACCTCCCCTCCCTCTACCTCCCCTCCCCTCCCTCCTACCCTCCCCTCCCCTCCCCTCTACCTCCCCCTCCCTCTACCTCCCCTCCCCTCCCCTCCCCTCCCTCCCCTCCCTCCCTCTACCTCCCCTCCCCTCCCTCTACCTCCCCTCCCCCTCCCCTCCCTCCCCTCCCCTCCCCTCCCCTCCCCTCCCCCTCCCTCTACCTCCCCTCCCTCTACCTCCCTCCCCTCCCCTCCCCTCCCCTCCCTCCTCACCTCCCCTCCCCTCCCTCTACCTCCCCTCCCCTCCCCTCCCCTCCCTCTACCCCCTCCCTCTACCTCCCCTCCCCTCCCTCTACCTCCCCTCCCCTCCCCTCCCTCTACCTCCCCTCCCCCTCCCTCCCCTCCCTCCCCTCCCCTCCCTCTACCTCCCCTCCCCTCCCTCTACCTCCCCTCCCCTCTACCTCCCCTCCCTCCCCTCCCCTCCCTCCCTCCCTCCCCTCCCCTCCCTCTACCTCCCCTCCCCTCCCTCTACCTCCCCTCCCCTCCCCTCCCCTCCCCTCCCCTCCCCTCCCCTCCCCTCCCCTCCCTCTACCTCCCCTCCCTCTACCTCCCCTCCCCTCTACCTCCCCCTCCCCTCCCCTCCCCTCCCCTCCCCTCCCCTCCCCTCCCTCTACCTCCCCTCCCCTCCCTCTACCTCCCTCCCTCCCCTCCCTCCCTCCCCTCCTCCCTCCCCTCCCCTCCCCTCCCCTCCCCTCCCCTCCCCTCCTCCCCTCCCCTCCCCTCCCCTCCCCTCCCCTCCCCTCCCCTCCCTCTACCTCCCCTCCCCTCCCTCTACCTCCCCTCCCTCTACCTCCCCTCCCCTCTACCTCCCCTCCCTCTCCCCTCCCCTCCCCTCCCCTCCCTCTACCTCCCCTCCCCTCCCTCTACCTCCCCTCCCCTCCCCTCCCTCTACCTCCCCTCCCTCTACCTCCCTCCCCTCCCCTCCCTCTACCTCCCCTCCCTCTACCTCCCTCACCTCCCCTCCCCTCCCCTCCCCTCCCCTCCCCTCCCTCTACCTCCCCTCCCTCTACCTCCCCTCCCCTCCCTCTACCTCCCCCTAC
>NW_027604361.1:2500-4273 GCF_053455715.1 Rhinoraja longicauda
CCCCACCTAGCAAAACCCCTCCCCCTAGCAACCCCACCTAGCAACCCTCCAAGCAACCCTGGCTAGCAAAACCCTCCCCCTAGCAACCACACCAAGCAACGGTGATGGTGATGTCTCGAAGGGCCGAATGGCCTCCTCCTGCACCTATTGTCTATTTTCTATTGTCTAACCCCATCTAGCAAAACATCTCCCCCCCCAAACAACCCCCCCTAGCAACCTCACCGAGCAACCCCCACCTAGCAACCCCCCCCCTAGCAACTCCACCTAGCAACCCCACCGAGCAACCCCCCTAGCAACCCCCCCCAGCAAACCCACCTAGCAAACCCACCTAGCAACCTCACCGAGCAACCCCCACTAGCAACCCCACCCAGCAACCCCCGCTAGAAATCCCCCCCTAGCAACCCCACCTGGCAACCCCCCTAGCAACCCCCTTAGCAACTCCACCTAGCAACCAACCGAGCAACCCCCCCTAGCAACCCCCCTGGTAACACTCACTCTCTCTCTCTCTCTCTCTCTCTCTCTCTCTCTCTCTCTCTCTCTCTCTCTCTCTCTCTCTCTCTCTCTCTCTCTCTCTCTCTCTCTCTCTCTCTCTCTCTGTCTCTTTTACATATTAAAAGATTTTAACAATTCATTACTTGATGTGTTGAGTTTTGTGGGGGATGGAGAGAATGTGTGAGAGAGAGGGAGATCAGAGGGAAAAGGGGAGGTGCAACGAGACCTGGGTGTCGTGGTAACCAGTCATTGAAAGTAGGCATGCAGGTGCAGCAGGCAGTGAAGGAAGCGAATGGTATGTTGGCATTCATAGCGCGAGGATTTGAGTATAGGAGCAGGCAGGTTCTGCTGCAGTTGTACAGGGGCATTGGTGAGATTGGTGAAATTTTGGTCTCCTAATCTGAGGAAAGACATTCTAGCCTTAGAGGGAGTACAGAGAAGGTTCACCAGATTGATCCCTGGGATGGCAGGACTTCCATATGAAGAAAGATTGGATAGACTAGGCTTATACTCGCTGGAATTTAGAAGACTGAGGGGGGATCTTATAGAAACATAAAATTCTTAAGGGGTTGGAGAGGCTAGATGCGGGAAGATTGTTCCCGATGTTGGGGAAGTTCAGAACCAGGGGTCACAGCTTAAGGGTAAAGGGGAAGTCTTTTAGAACCGAGATGAGAAAACATTTCTTCACAGAGAGAGTGGTGAGTCTGTGGAATTCTCTATAAACAGAAGGTAGTTGAGGCCAGTTCATTGGCTATATTTAAGAGGGAGTTAGAAGTGGCCCTTGTGGCTAAAGGGATCAGGGGGTATGGAGAGAAGGCAGGTAGAGGTTACTGAGCTGGAGGATCAGCCATAATCATATTGAATGGCGGTGCAGGCTCGAAGGGCCGAATGGCCTACTCCTGCACCTATTTTCTATGTTTCCCATTTTCTGTCTCCCTCCTTTCTTAAAAAGTGGAATAACATTAGCTACCGTCCAATCCACGGGAACTGCTCCTGAATCTATAGAACATTGGAAAATGATCACCAATTCGTCCACAATTTCTAGAGCCACTTCCTTAAGTACCCTGTGATGTAGACCATCAGGCCCTGGGGATTTATCAGCCTTCAGTCCCGTCAGTCTACCCAACACCATTTGCTGCCTAATGTGAATTTCCTTCAGTTCGTCCGTCACCCTAAGACCTCCGTCCACTAGTACATCTGGGAGATTGATTGTGTCTTCCTTAGTAAAGACAGATCCAATGTACCAGGTCAGCTCGTCTGCCATTTCCTTGTTTCCTAAAT
>NW_027604362.1:0-4266 GCF_053455715.1 Rhinoraja longicauda
CAGTAAAACGATTGAAGGGGATTACCAGCCTTGCTTACCTTGAACAGATTTGCAATAGTTTTCATTTGTTTGTCTGAAAGATACAGGGTGGAAATGGGCGCTTCGTGCCACCGAGTCCGCGCCGACCGGCACGAGGGACAATTTTACATTCCACCGATCAGCCAAAACATTATGACTACAGACAGGCGAAGTGAATAACATTGGTTATCTTGTTACAATGGCACCTGTCAAGGGTGGGATATATTAGGCAGCAAGTGAACAGTCAGTTCTTGAAGTTGATGTGTTGGATGCAGGAGAAATGGGCAGGAGTAAAGACCTGAGCGACTTTGACAAGGGCCAAATTGTTCTGGCCAGACGACTGGGTCAGAGCATCTCTGAGACAGTCAAGGCTTGTGGAGTGCTCCCGGTCAGCAGTGGCGAGTACCGACCGACAGTGGTCCGAGGAGGGTCAGACCACAAACCGGCGACAGGCAGGGTGTTGGGCGCCCAAGGATCATCGATGCGCGAGGGCAACGAAGGCTATCCCGTCTGGTCCGAACCGAGAGAAGGGCGACTGTGGCACAAGTCACAGAAAATTTCAATGGTGGTCATGGGAGGAACGTGTCACAATACACAGTTCATCGCACCCTGCTGCGTGTGGGGCTGCACATGGAGGACCAACAGCATATTAGGTAGGTGGCATCGTGCTTTGGCTGATCAGTGTATAACCAAGCGAATTAACATTCCAATCCGTCCGTCTTTGGAGTGTGGGAGGAGGCCACTATGACATTCTTGCCATAGAGGGAGTACAGAGAGGTTCACCAGATTGATTCCTGGGATGGCAGGACTTTCATATGAAGAAAGATTGGATAGACTCGGCTTGTACTCGCGATGAATTTAGGATTGACTCGGGGTCTTATAGAAACTTACAAAATTCTAAGGGGGTTGGACAGGCTAGAATGCTTCAGGGTAGACATGTCCTAGTTGGGGAAGTCCAGAACAAGGGTCACGAGTTTAAGGATAAGGGGGAAGTCTTTCAGGACCGAGATGAGAACGTTTTTTTTTCACACAGAGAGTGGTGAATCTGTGGAATTCTCTGCCACAGAAGGTAGTTGAGGCCAGTTCATTGGCTATATTTAAGAGGAAGTTAGATGTGGCCCTTGTGGCTCAAGGGATCAGGGGGTATGGAGAGAAGGCAGGTACCGGATACTGAGTTGGATGATCAGCCATGATCATATTGAATGGTGGTGCAGGCTCGAAGGGCCGAATGGCCTACTCCTGCACCTATTTTCTATGTTTCTATGAGACAGCGCCCGTGGTCGGGATACCGGGGCCTCTGGTGCCGTGAGGCAGCAGCTCTAAAACATAGAAAACATAGAAACGTAGAAAATAGGGTGCAGGAGTAGGCCATTCGCCCTTCGAGCCTGCACCGCCATTCAATATGATCTGATTCAGCTATCATTCAGCTCAGTAGCCTGTACCTGCCTTCTCTCCATACCCCCTGATCCCTTTAGCAAAAAGGGCCACATCTAACTCCCTCTTAAATATAGCCAATGAACTGGCCTCAACTCCCTTCTGTGGCAGAGAATTCCACAGACTCACCACTCTCTGTGTGAAGAACTGCGCCACCGTGCCACTCCTAAGCAAGAAGGTCAAGGTGCAGGAGAGAGATTGCAACTGGCAGCATGGATACGGGTTAGTCAGGCGTACAACTGCCTGCAGTAACGGCAGTGGTTTGAAGAGACGTTATCTGCTCGACCTGAAACAATCGCTGGAAATCTGAATCGAAACTGAAAGCAACTACAAAGGCTGTGAAATTCACGTGGCCCTGGGGAATTCGCCTTCACATTCACAGTGAGGAATGTGTTGTGGGGCTGAACTTTTTCTGCGCCTGTCCAATCGAAGGTATCACAGAGAATGTTGGGCTGAATAACTCAGATGCTGGCAGGAACTCAGCGAGAGTCAGCAACTGCTGGAGAGATCAGCGGTTCGGTTAAAATTTATTTTGTGTGTACTGTTGCTATAACTGTACGTCAAATCAAATTCCTGATATGTTGCAAGCATACTGGCTATACTTGCTATATAGTACAGATTATGATTATTAGGATTATTAAAGAGTACCGTGGATTAGGATTCGAACACGGGGTCTCGGCGCAGCATTCGTGGCTAATCGAACCCGGGTCTCCGGCGCTGCATTCGCTGCAAGGCAGCAAATCTGCGCTGCGCAAACTTGTATTAACCATTTGTTGTTGAATAAGGTTAACATAGTAATTTGCTAGACGAAGTGGACCCATTGGGCCCAAACCTCCCCGGCATTGGTGCAGCACCCTCTCCTCCCTCCCCCTCCTCTCCTCGCCCTACCCCAGCTGGTCAGGCAGCATCTCTGGAGACAAGGGAATGGGTGAATTTTTGGGTCGAGACCCCTCTTCAGACTGATGTGAGGGAGGGGGGGGGGAGACAAAGATAGGATGTAGTCAGAGACACAGAGACACGAAAACTAGTGGGATAACTGGGAATGGGGGAGGGGATGGAGGGAGAGGGAAAGCAGGGGCGATCTGAAATTGGAGAGGTCAATGTTCATACCGCTGGGTGTAAACTGCCCAAGCGAAATATGAGGTGCTGTTCCTCCAATTGCTACTGGGCCTCGCTCGCTTTGACAATGGAGGAGGCCCATGACAGAAAGGTCAGACTGGGAGTGGGAGGGGGAGCTGAAGTGCGGAGCCACCGGAGATCAGGTTGGTTGAGACGGACTGAGCGGAGGTGTTGAACGAAACGATTGCCGAGCCTGCGCTTGGTCTCGCCGATGTGGAGAAGTTGACATCTGGAGCAGATGAAGGAGGTGGTGCAAGTGAGGGGAAATTTGTGTGTGTGTGTGTGTGTGTGTGTGTGGGGGAGGGGGGGGGGTTCGTATCTATATTTTTCGTAATTACTTAATTTCGCAATTATCATCTCTTCCAGTTGTTCAAGGTTCCTTTACCTCTAAGCAAGGCAGAGACAATAGACAATAGACAATAGACAATAGGTGCAGGAGTAGGCCATTCGGAGCCAGCACCGCCATTCAATGTGATCATGGCTGGTCATTCTCAATCAGTACCCCGGTCCTGCCTTCTCCCCGTGCCCCCTGACTCCGCTATCCCTCAGAGCTCTATCTAGCTCTCTCTTGAATGCGTTGCTGCCTCACAGCGCCAGAGACCCGGGTTCCATGCTAGCCTCGTGTGCCGTCTCTACGGATGTTACCTGACCACATCCAGTGCTTTGTCGGGGGAGACTTGTTACCAGCAGCAGCATTTCTTGTATCTACTTGCTCGATTGCTCCTCTCCCGAGTCGCTGTTGTTCTTCAGAAATTCATCCTTTATCTTGCCTCCCGTTACCTCTAGAAGACCCTCCCATTTGTCAAAACCACAGGGGATTTTCAATCAAGGCTCAGAGGGCTGGCGTAACTCAGCGAGTCAGGTAGCAGCTCTGGAGAACACGGACTGGTGACGTTTCCAGCTGGGACCCTTCTTCAGATTTCAGGGAGTTTGAAAGACTTCTGATCGAATTTTTTTCCTGTTCCCTCTCTTGCCTTCGAAGCTCAGCTGCTCAAATCCAAAGATGAATTGCCTTTTGGTCCTGGTCGCTGGTCTCATTCTCCGCGACCCTAGAAACATAGAAACATAGAAAATATGTGCAGGAGGAGGCCATTTGGCCCTTCGAGCCAGCACCGCCATTCATTGTGATCATGGTTGATCGTCCACAATCAGTACCCCGTGCCTGCCTTCTCCCCATATCTCTTGATTCCACTAGCCCTAGAACTCTATCTAACTCTCTCTTAAATCCATCCAGTGATTTGGCTTCCACTGCCCTCTGTGGCAGATAATTCCACAAATTCACAACTGTCTGGTTAAAACAGTTCTTTCTCACCCCAGTTTTAAATGACCTCCCCTTTATTCTAAGACTGTGGCCCCTGGTTCTGGACTCGCACAACATTGGGAACATTTTTCTTGCATCTAGCTTGTCCAGTCCTTTTATAATTTTAGATGTTTCTATAAGATCCCCTCTCATCCTTCCAAACTCCAGTGAATACAAGCCCAGTCTTTTCAATCTTTCCTCATATGTCAATCCCGCCATCCCAGGGATCAATCTCGCGAACCTACGCTCAATTACAAGGATGTCTTTCCTCAAATTAGGAGAGCAAAACTGTACACCATACTCCAGATGTGGTCTTACCAGGGCCCTATACAACTGTAGAATAACCTCTTTACTCCCATACTGAAATCCTCTCGTTATGAGGGCCAACGTGCCTT
>NW_027604363.1:0-4260 GCF_053455715.1 Rhinoraja longicauda
AATCTTCCAATATCTAGCTCGGCATTTATCTAGTTATCATATCATATAAATACAGCCGGAAACAGGCCTTTTCGGCCCTCCAAGTCCGTGCCGCCCAGCGATCCCCATACATTAACACTATCCTCCACCCACTAGGGACAATTTTTTAAAAACATTTACCCAGCCAATTAACCTACATACCTGTACGTCTTTGGAGTTGGTGTCATGGCTCAAATAAATGATCCATTTTTTTCAGATCTTGTCAAAGAATCCCTTCTTTATAATTCAAATGTTCG
Organism: Rhinoraja longicauda; assembly: GCF_053455715.1. Lineage (NCBI taxonomy): Eukaryota > Metazoa > Chordata > Chondrichthyes > Rajiformes > Arhynchobatidae > Rhinoraja > Rhinoraja longicauda. The sequence goes on from NW_027604363.1 coordinate 276, forward strand.
ACTCTAAAGGGTTAACTCAAGTTCAGTATCCGTAATTAATCTAAACTTTATTTTTTTTTTTTTTAGTTTAGTTTTTTAGTTTAGAGATACATCGCGGAAACAGGCCCTTCGGCCAACCGAGTCCCCACCGACCAGCGATCCCCACACATTAACACTATCCTGCACACACTAGGGACAATGAACATATACATCAAGCCAATTAACGTACAAACCTCTACATCTTTGGAGTGTGGGAGGAAACCAAAGATCTCAGAGAAAACCCACGCAGGTCGCGGGGATAACGTACATACGCCGTACAGACAAGGACCTGTAATCGGGATCGAACCCGGGTCTCTGGCACTGTAAGGTAGCAACTCTACCGCTGTGCCACCGTGGCCCTACATGTGCACACCCACACACACACAAACACGGTTATTGGTAAATATATGTAAAAATAATAATGATTTGGCATTTAACCCGTTAAATTCTATAAGGAGTTTGACCAGAAAATGAAAAATAAAAATTACAGAATGGTAGGACAACCTCCGCAATCAATATAAATTCTCCATTGGCCTGTCTAGAAATGAAAGTAACCATTTCAATTCTATTTTGCTTCAGTTACTGCAGAGACAGTTGTTATTGACATAGCTCAGGATGAGTGTTCAGATTTGCACCTTTAATTTTTTCCATTTCACCTAATAAGGGAAAATAACACTTTTTTTTTTTTTTTTTTTTTTTTTTTTTTTTTTTTTGAAAAGCATATGTACAAATCGAAATAAGAAAAAACACATTTGTTACAAAGTTCTTACATAGCTTCAATTTTTAAATTTTTAAAGAGAGAAAGTAAAAATAAAAATATAAAACTATAAACTTGGGGAGAAAGAGAGTAAGAGGGTTAAAAAAAAAAAGAAAAAAGGATCTAACAATAAAAATTAACGGGAGTAGATCCGGGAGACAAAAACCACAGCTGTACATCCAACCCCCAACTCAAGTTTCAACTTTTTATTTAAATTTTTTTTTAAAATTTTAGTCCTGTGCCAAGCCCATTTACTTTTCTAAAAATTCAATAAATGGAGACCATATTTTTAAAAATAACTCAGGTTTAATCTAAACTTTAATGAGCATTAACTGCATTTTGCTGCTGGTAAACACGGCAGCTGAAGATGCATCAGCTTGTTATTTTCTTAATTAACACAGGTTAGAAATGCTAATTAACTTTCTCTGGCATACACTTGAAAGAATAACACATAATGCTGAAAATTAAAATGCAGCTTCAGATCTGAGAAAGGGGGAGTTGGTTAAATGTTCTTTGCGTTTCTCCCAATGGGGAATATTAGTTCCAGCCGGTGAACACTAGCTGTGGCACTGTTCAATCTGCAGTTTATTTTGTAGTGAACTACTTCAGACCAGGTGACAGGTAGATGTGAATTCAAACTCACAGACCAGACAGCAAGGTCGGTCTGAGAGTAAATGACCAACTCATCCGTCTGGGCTGTCCACACAGCGGCACAGAGAAAGCTGCCACACACGCAGACTTCATTTATGTGCTTATTTATCATGTAATTCGAGAGCATATCTCCCATCATGCAGTGCAAACCTGGCACTCATAGAAACTGAAATAAACACTTCAATGATCAGGGACTGTTATGAAAAATGACCAATGTATGTGACAGGCAATCATAATGTTTTCTGCTTAATCTGCATCTTTGAGAAATATGGATATCTATTTATGTCTAATTCCCCTGATTTCAAGGCTCGAGTTCTGTGGTAATAAAATATCCAAGGGCTATTTAAAAGCAGTTTGTATGTTAGTGCTGTCCCTGACGCAAATTTCAGACAAAAGTTGCCGTGTTTCAATAGACAATAGACAATAGACAATAGGTGCAGGAGTAGATCATTCAGCCCTTCGAGCCAGCACCGACATTCAATGCGATCATGGCTGATCACTCTCAATCAGTACCCCGTTCCCGCCTTCTCCCCATACCCCTCACTCTGCTATCCTTAAGAGCTCTATCCAGCTTTCTCTTGAAAGCATCCAACGAACTGGCCTCCAATGCCTTCTGAGGCTGAGAATTCCACTCCTTCACCACTCTCTGATTGAAAAAGTTCTTCCTCATCTCCGTTCTAAATGGCCTACCCCTTATTCTTAAACTGTGGCCCCTTGTTCTGGACTCCCCCAACATTGGGAACATGTTTCCTGCCTCTAATGTGTCCAATCCCCTAATTATCTTATATGTTTCAATAAGACCCCCCTCATCCTTCTAAATTCCAGTGTATACAAGCCTAATTGCTCCAGCCTTTCAACATACGACAGTCCCGCCATTCCGGGAATTAACCTAGTGAACCTACGCTAGGTTGTCTACGGGAGGGATGATGCATTTTAATTCATCTGAACTATTCCCATTTGCCGGCAAATGAATCATCTCCCTCTAAACCATTCCCCTCATGTACCTGTCCAAATGTCTTAGTGATCCCATTATGTCGCTACCTATGACACTGTCCACCTCTATGAGGTCACTGCACTGCCTGCTGCGCTCCATGGAATAAAGTCCTGGCGAGCCCAACATTTCCCTGTAGCTCCGACCCTTGTTTTCTGGCAACGTGTTGAAATTATTTTCTGCACTCTTTGCAAATTACTGGCATATTTCCTAAACATGGTGACGGCAGATTATACACGTTACTCCAAGTGCATCCTCACCAACGTCTCGTCCACCTGAACATAACTTTCCAACTTCTACATTTTATTCACTGGCTGATGAAGACAGTGGTCAAAAAAACCTTCTCTACCACCCTATCCCCCTGTTACATCCCTTTTCTTGCAACAATGTACTTTTATTCTGAGATCCCTCTGCTCTGCAGCACTCCCCAGATAACTACCATTCATGGTGAAGATCGCCCTGGTTTGTCTTCCCTAATTTAAAATCTCACACATCTGCAAGAAACACTATTTGAAATTTCTCAGCCCACTTTCCAATTTGAAAAAGTTCCTGCTTTAATCCTTGCCAACCATTTTCAATGCCTGTGATACCACCTACTTTAGTGTCAACTGCAAACTTTTACATTAGTCCGTTACATTCCCAGGCAACTCATTGACACAGATGACAAACAACAATGAGCGCAGCACCAATCCCTGAGACAGACCACCACGCCTTGACCAATGAACGAAACTGTACCATATGCCCCTTTACAACTGTCCACTGCCGTTATCACATTCAGGGAGCTGTGAACCTGGATCGCAAGATAATTTTATACATCACTGACGTTAAGGGTCATGCCATTAATTATATCGTTTGAACACACATTTGACCTCCCAAATTGCAACATCTCTAATGTGCTCAGAATAATCTGCATCTGTGAGTTCCCCCACCCCTCCCATCTCTCTACTTGATCTATACGCCACTAAATACTGAGTCAGCCTCCCTCACATTCCACAACCCCAGAAATCTTGGTGTCATCCGCAAACCTACAAAGCAACCCGTGTATATTCATGCCCAAGTCATTTATGTGTATCACAAACAGCAGAGGTCCCAGCACAGATCCCTGTGTATCACTACTGGTCACAGACATCCAGCCTGAATATTGCCCTTCCACCACAACCCTCTGTCCCCACACTCCCCTCTGTCTTGCCACACTCCTCCAATCTATCTCTCCATATACATCCCCCTCTCTCCGCACTCCCTCTCTCCCCACTCTCCTCCCACTCTCCATCCCCACACTCCTGCTTTCTCCCCACACACTCAGCACTCCTCCCATTCTTTCCCCCACACTCCTCCCCCTCTCTCCCCTACATGCCTCCTCGTCTCTCTCCCCACACACATTCCCCTCTCTGCCCACACTCCTCCTCTCACATTCCCCACACTCCCCCATATCTCTCCCCACGCTCCACCGCACTCTCTCTCCCCACTCCTCTCATTCACACACTACTCCCCTTCTCTTTCCCACACACCTCCTCCACTCCGCAATCCTTCCCCCGTTTGTCATAAGGTCATAACTGATAATAGAATTG
>NW_027604365.1:0-4253 GCF_053455715.1 Rhinoraja longicauda
TTCCATTCGCATTACCCCACATTGTGCTAACCCATCGCTGCGACTCCATAGTGTGTAATTCCATCACTATTTCACCACAGTTTTTCATCGCAACAGTACTACCGAAGAGCGTGTCAGTCCATCAGTATTACTGCGTCACTCCACAGAATGTGCTATTACATCCGTGCTACCCCACAGTGTGTCATTCCATCAATACACCTCCAAAGTACGTCATTACACCAGTACTACTCCACAGTGTTACACTCCATCAGTACAAAACTGGAGCGTGTCACTCCATCAGTACTACCCTACAATATGTTATTCCATCAGTACTACACCACAGTGATGCACTCCATCAGTACTGCCTTAAGCTTGTTATTCCATTATGTACAACCACACGGACTCATTCAATTAGTATTACCCAACAGTGTAACCCTCCATCTGTACTGCCCCACCGTCAGTCCTACTTCAGTGTAGAAGTCACAATGTGCAACCCGACAGTACCACCGAACATTGTGTCAATACATCAGTACTCGCCCACTGTGCGCCATTCTGTCCATACCACCCCCAGTGTGTCATTCAATCAGCACTACACCGACGTATGTCACTCCATCCGTACAACCGCGTAGTGTATCACTCCATCAGTACTACTCCACAGCGTGTCACTCCATCAGTTTTACCCCAAGGGGTGGGGTGATGGAGTGACAAACTGCGTGGTAGTACTGATGCAATGACATGAGTACTACCACACAGTTTGTCACTCCGTCAGTACTACTTCAGTGTGGAACTACATCAGTACGACCCCAGGGTGTCAGTCCATCAATTCTACGCCACAGTGTGCCAGTTCCTCAGTACTACCTCACAATGTATCACTGCATTAGTCTACCCCACATTGTTTCATCCATCAATTCTTCCCCACAGTATGTCATTACAACAGAACCAACTTCACAATTTGTCACTAAAACAGTATTATTCCACTGTGTGTCACTTCGTCAGTACTACTTCACAGTTTGTCATAACAACAGTACTACTCATTGTGTCACTCCATCAGTATTACCCGCAGTGTGTCACTACATCAGTAGAGGCGCATGGTGTATCACTCCATCAGAACTACTGCAAAGTGTGTCACTTCATCAGTACTGCTGCAGTGTGTCACTCCATCTGTACCAACCCACAGTGTGTTAATCCACACGAACTGCATCAACTGGTGTTACTCCATCAGTACTACAGTGTAGTGCTGAAGTGTTCAAAGTAGGAGGCCCTGTCATGATGCAGAAGCTGACTGAACTCTTCCAGTCCATGTGGAATGAAGCGAAGGTCCCAGAGAGAGAGAGAGAGAGAGGGAGGGAGAGAGAGAGAGAGAGAGAGAGAGAGAGAGAGAGAGAGAGAGAGAGAGAGAGAGAGAGAGAGAGAGAGAGAGAGAGAGAGAGAGCGCGAGAGAGAGAGAGGTCAGAGAGAGAGAGTTGGCCAATCTCTCTCTCTCTCTCTCTCTCTCTCTCTCTCTCAACATCTTTCTCTCTCTCTCTCTCTCTCAACCTCTATCTCTCTCTCTCTCTCTCTCAACCTCTATCTCTCTCTCTCTCAACCTCTCTCTCTCTCTCTCTCTCTCTCTCTCTCTCTCTCTCTCTCTCTCTCTCTCTCTCTCTCTCTGTGGGTGCTTGTGTGACAGTTCTTGTCCTTGTAATAAACAATAGACGACACACTCACTAATTGTGTGTGTGTGTGTGTGTGTGTGTGTGTGTGTGTGTGTGTGTGTGTGTGTGTGTGTGTGTGTGTGAGTGTGTGCTCACTCACTTACCCCAGTCTAGTAGACACTGACCGACACTCCAGCAGTTGTGTTCCAAGCTTGCGATCGCTGTCTTTTATCTGACAACCTGAGGGCAGAAACACACAGGAGGAGGTTGGTCGTCTTAAACTTACCCAATAACAGATATTGATTGACCCTGTACATCCATACATACTTATACATAACAGGGATATAGAATAAACTGGTGCGTGTGTGTGTGTGTGTGTGTGTGTGTGTGTTATAAACAAGTGTTGCTTGCTGTCATAAACTCTTGATTTGTGTAGGGTTCCTAACATCCACCCACCCACCCACCCACCCACCCACCCACCCACCCACCCACCTTTGTTGATCATTTTCCAATGTTCTATACATTTGTGGAGTTGGGTCATGGCTCTGTGTTCCTCATGTCCACATTACCCCCCCCCCCCCCCCTTTTATCATTGTAATGATAACTATAAAGATATACGTCAGACGGAAGGCTCATTAGAGACCAGCTTATAGACTCATCAGAGTTGATCCCTAACCTCATGATGCTTTATTAGCCAGACGGGCTGTCTGTCTGTCTGTCTGTCTGTCTGTCTAACCTGGCCTCTATGTCCCTACTCCTTCCGCCCGATCCTTATAACTTAACCCCTCATGGAGAGACTAGTGGTAAACGACCACTCACGGCTCTGGTTTATCGGCCCTGGACATTTAATCGGAGCTCCGTTTCTTCCCCCGTCTGTCTGTCTGTCTGTCTGTCTGTCTGTCCCCAGGGAAAACGCCTCAACTCTGTGTTTGTGCTTTTAGAAACCTGCCTGTCTGTCTGTCTGTCTGTCTGTCTGTCTGTCTACCAACGAGATCTCTAATAAACTAACAGGTAAAGTCAGTGCCGTCTCCGATTATTGTCATCCAACTGACCGACGCCAACTCCACAGATTATGGATGGGTTCCTGTTGATTGGAGGAGGGGAGGAGCTGAGCTTGTCCTACTTTTTAAGAAAGGAGGGAGGGAGAGAGAGAGAGAGAGAGAGAAAACGTGAAATTATAAACCACATTTTTGAGAATACACACTTGTAGGATTCCTACTAACATCCATCCACCCACCCACCGATCGATCAATCAATCAATCAATCTTTGATTATTAATTATTATTATTATTAATATTACTTATTAATGGCGGCATTTAGGGGGCGGGACTTGGAGACGCCCCTTAAAGGGGCAGCGACACGGAAACCAGGAACCCCCAATTACTCTCTCTCTCTCTCTCTCTCTCCCCCCCCTCTCTCTCTCTCACTCTCTGTCGCTCTCTAGAGGACGTACCGTGTGTTTGCAGCCGGAGCACCCGCCTCTCTCTCTCTCTCTCTCTCCACCCCTTTAACCCTCGTGTCTCCACCTCCTCTCTCTCTCTCTCTCTCTCTCCCTCAGTCTCTGCCTCCTTCTCTCTTTCCCAAACTTTACAAAAACTTTCACTCTCTCTCTCTCTCTCTCTCTCTCTCTGCAGAAACCTCCCTCCCTCCACTACTCCCTCTCTATCTCTCTCTCTCTCTCTCTCTCTCTCTCTCTCCCTCCTTCCCTCCCTCTCTCTCTCTCCACTACCCCCCTCCCTCTTTCTCTCCACTACCCCACTCTCTCTCTATCTCTCCCCCTCTCTCTCTCTCTCTCCCTCTCCCCCTCTCTCTCTCTCTCTCTCTCTCTCTCTCTCTCTCTCTCTCTCTCTCTCTCTCTCTCTCTCTCTCTCTCTCTCTCTCTCTCTGTGTGTGGGGCTTGTGTTACAGTTCTAGGCATTGTAATAAACAATAGACGACACACTCACTAATTGTGTGTGTGTGTGTGTGTGTGTGTGTGTGAGTGAGTGTGAGCTCACTGACTTACCCCAGTCTAGTAGACACCGACCGACACTCCAGCAGTTGTGTCCAAGCTTGCGATCGCCGTCTTTTATCTGCCAACCTGACAACCTGTGTGGGGGTCTGTGTGTCCCCCTCTCTCTCCCCCCTCTCTCTCCCCCCCCACCTCTCTCTCTCTCTCTCTCTCTCTCTCTCTCTCTCTCTCTCTCTCTCTCTCTCTCTCTCTCTCTCCCCCTCTCTCTTTCTCTCTATTCCCCTCTCTCTTTCTCTCCCTCTCTGTCTCTCCCTCTCTCAACCTCTTTCTCTCTCTCTCTCTCTCTCTTTCTCTCTCAACCTCTTTCTCTCTCTTTCAACCTCTCTCTCTCTCTCACAACCTCTCTCTCTCTCAACCTTTCTCTCTCTCTCTCTCTCTCTCAACCTCTCTCTCTCTCAACCTCTCTCTCTCTCTCTCTCTCTCTCAACCTCTCTCTCTCTCTCTCTCTCTCAACCTCTCTCTCTCTCAACCTCTCTCTCTCTCTCTCTCTCTCTCTCTCTCTCTGTGGGTGCTTGTGTTACAGTTCTTGTCCTTGTAATAAACAATAGACGACACACTCACTAATTGTGTGTGTGTGTGTGTGTGTGTGTGTGTGTGTGTGTGTGTGTGTGTGTGAGAGAGAGAGAGAG
>NW_027604366.1:0-4242 GCF_053455715.1 Rhinoraja longicauda
CACCTGTACTAATTCAGAATCTATCTATCTCTGCCTTACAAATATCCACCGACTTGCCCTCCACAGCCTTCTGTGGCAAAGAATCCCACAGATTCACCACCGTCTGACTAAAGAAATCTCTCCTCATCTCCTTCCTAAAGGACTCTCTGTCCTTTAATTCTGAGGCTATGACTAGTCCTAGACTCTCCCACTACTGGAAACATCCTCTCCACATCCACTCTATTCAAGCCTTTCACTATTCTGTATGTTTCAATAGACAATAGGTGCAGGAGGAGGCCATTCGGCCCTTCGAGCCTGTATGCACCGCCATTCAATGTGATCATTGCTGATCATTCTCAATCAGTACCCCGTTCCTGCCTTCTCCCCATACCCCCTGACTCCGCTATCCTTAAGAGCTCTATCTAGCTCTCTCTTGAATGTTTTCAGAGAATTGGCCCCCACTGCCCTCTGAGGCAGAGAATCCCACAGATTCAAACTCTCTTTTTTTAATTTTTTTAAAAATAACATTTATTTAAGTTTTAACAGAACTCATACATGTTACATTTCATAGTAAGCAATTATAACTACATTATACAATACAATACAATACAATACAATATATCTTTATTGTCATTGTACCCAGGGGTACAACGAGATTGGGAATGCGCCTCCCATACGATGCAATAATTTAGGTAATTTAGACAGCAGCAACTCAACGAAACGAAACAGTTGTAAGAGTTTTGGACAGGGTAAAGTGCAAGTTGATCTATGCGTTGTGGCCATCCGGCTCAGCAGGACCGGTTCATAGCAGCTATGGCCCTGGGGATGAAGCTGTTCCTGAGTCTGGAGGTGCGGGCGTAGAAGGCCTTGTATCGTCTGCCCGATGGAACGAGTTCGAACAGACTGTTGCAGGGGTGTGAAGAGTCTTTGTGGATGCTGGTGGCTTTTCTGAGGCATCGTGTGTTGTAGATGCCCTCCAAGTCTGGTAGCTGTGTTCCGATGACCCTCTGAGCTCTATGGACTACCCGCTGTAGAGCTTTCCTTTCTGCCTCTGTGCAGCTGAGTTACCACACAGGGATGCCATGCGTTAGGATGCTCTCTATGGTGCAGCGGTAGAAGGTCGTCAGCAGCTGTTGGGGTAGACCAGAATTTTTCAGTGTTCGATTATACATGTATTGTTCTGTATTATCTCCCCTCCCACCACCCCCCCCCCCCCTTCCCCCCACTCCCCCAGTTAAAAAGAAGGAAAAAGAAAAAGAAAAGAAAGAGAGAAAGAAAGAAACCTGGAGTCCAGAATGAGACACTTCCGGGTAATTTCTTATTAAATTCTTATTAAAGGTATCAAAACAATCCTGAATTTAAATATTTCCAATTCTTAATCCTAGCTTTAAAATGAATGGATTCCACACCTTCAAGAAGAGGTCATATCCATTTCTCAGATTATACGTAGCTTTTTCTAATGGGATACAACTACACATTTCTGCAAACCATCTTTCAAATCTTATTTCATTTTGATCTTTCCAAGTGACCGCTACACATTTTTTTGCTACTGCTATTGCTATTTTGAGAAATATTTCCTGATGTTTATCTAAAATTAGCTTTGGTAATATTCCTTTTGTATCTCCCAATAAAAACAACCTTGAATCCAATGGTATGATCTTATTCATCAATTGTTCCAAAAAATGTTTTAGGTCTTTCCAAAAAGGAGTTGCCTTCTGACATGCCCATGTGGAGTGTAAAAAAGTACCCACATCTTGGTTGCATCTAAAACAAATTTCAGATGAGTTTGGTTTTAAATTGTTTAATTTTTTCTGGGGTTAAATATAGTTGATGTAAAAAATTATATTGTACTAAACTATATCTCACATTAATTGTATTTTTCATACTATCTAAACACAGTCTTTCCCAACTTGGTTCATCAATCATATCATATCATCATATATATACAGCCGGAAACAGGCCTTTTTCGGCCCTCCAAGTCTGTGCCGCCCAGCGATCCCCGTACATTAACACTATCCTACACCCACTAGGGACAATTTTTACAATTTTTACATTTACCCAGCCAATTAACCTGCATACCTGTACGTCTTAATGATAATATTAAGATCTGTTTCCCATCTTTGTCTTGATTTTTGAATTCCTATCTTTGGACTAGATTTTTGTAATAATTTATACATTGATGATATACATTTTTTTATTCCCTTGCCCTGAATCAGGGTTTCAATTCCTTTAATCTGAAATAGAGACATTGAATTACCTAACTTTTCCCTTAAAAAAGATTGTAATTGATAATAGAAAAAAATACTATTCCCTGGAATTTGATATTTATTTCTCAATTGAGAAGATGTCAAAAAGTTATTTCCTTCGTAGCAATCTCCTATATGTTTAATACCCTTCTGTTCCCAGACTTGTAGTATTTGATTATTCCAAGCAAACGGCAATAATCTATTTTTTACTAATGGAGTTTTAGCTGTTAAAACAAATCTTTTATCATTAACTTTAACTGTTTTCAACAATGTATTAATTAAATGTTTTAGCAAAGGTGACTCTTTATCCTTAACTAATAGCTTCGCTTTCCGTTTATATATAAATTCTTCTGGACATAACTCTTTTATTTTATCCATTTCAATTTTAACCCATGCTGTTTTTCCACCCTCTTGATAAAAGGATGAAATAAAACTCATTTGTGCTGCCAGATAATAATTTTCATGTTCATTGTTCCAGAGACACTCTTGGCATTTTACCTTTCCAAAGAAAATTCCTCACAATTTTGTTCATTTCTTGAAATTTTTTATTTAGCAAAGGTATAGGCAATGTTTGGAATAAATACTTTATCCTCGGAAAAATATTCATCTTAATACAGTTCACTCTCCCTAACAATGTAATTGGAAGATTCATCCATTTCTTCAGGTCCTCATCTATTTTTTTTATCAGTGGTTTATAATTTAATTTATACAAATTATTTAACTTATTATCTACTTTAACTCCTAAGTACTTAATGCCTTCTTTTTGCCATTTAAACTGACTTTCTCTTTTACATTGGTTATAATTGCCTTCAAAAAGAGGCATTATTTCAGTTTTATCTTTATTAATTTTATATCCTGATACTTTCCCGTATTCTTCCAGTCTGAAATATAATTTTCTTAAGGATTCCAATGGTCTAGTAAGACAAATTAAGACATCATCTGCAAATAAAGTAATTTTGTGATCTTCCTGATTAACTTTAAATCCTTTAATGTCTGAATCTGATCTTATTAGTTCTGCCAGAGGTTCAATAGCCAGATTCAAACTCTCTGTCACGGATTTAAAACTAGCCACATTCCCTGTCCTCAGGTATCTTTGCAAACAACTCGTCTGTCTGCACATTCTCGGAGCCACATGGGGGCAAAATATGGGGGCAAAATATGATGGGAGGCCATGACTGAAGAAAATGTGGCCAAAGGAATATACTGCAAAAGGCAAGGGATGTTGTTTGCAAAGATACCTGACTACAGGGAATGTAGCCGGTTGCAAGCTGTGATCATCCATCGCCTCTATTGTGTACATGGTTGGAGGTGTGAATGTAAAACAAGGGCCGAAGCTGCCTTCATGTCTGGTCACTCCAATGTGATCATTGCTTCTATTGTGTAGCCCTGAGCTCTGGAATAAAGGGGAGATAGTTTTGGAGAGTTTGAGAAAGGGAGGGAGGGAGGGAGGGAGAGAGAGGGAGGGAGGGAGAGGGGGGGAGAGAGAGAGGAGGAGAGAGAGAGATTCACCCACGTACAAACAAGCTCAAAAAGCTACGAGCTTTAATTTATAGAAACAGAAACATAGAAAATCGGTGCAGGAGTAGGCCATTCGGCCCTTCGAGCCTGTATGCACCGCCATTCAATATGATCATGGCTGATCATCCAGCTCAGTATCCTGTACCTGCCTTCTCTCAATACCCCCTGATCCCTTTAGCCACAAGGGCCACATCTAACTCCCTCTTAAATATAGCCAATGAACTGGCCTCAACTACCATCTGTGGCAGAGAGTTCCACTGGCAGAGAATTCCAGTGGAATTTATCAAATAAAATAAATTTATCAAAAAGCTACGAGCTTTAATTTATAAATTTATCAAAAGGCTACGAGCTTTAATTTATCAATTTATCAAAAAGATACGAGCTTTAATTTTTAAATTTATCAAAAAGCTACGAGCTTTAATTTATAAACCGGCATGTTGGTCATTGTGGGCAGGTGGGACTAGTGTAGATGGGGCATGTTGGTCGTTGTGGGACTAGT
>NW_027604367.1:0-4237 GCF_053455715.1 Rhinoraja longicauda
CCTCCCTCTCTCTCCCTCCCTCCCTCCCTCTCTCTCCCTCCCTCCCCCTCTCTCTCCCTCCCTCCCTCCCTCTCTCTCCCTCCCTCCCTCCCTCCCTCCCTCCCTCTCCCTCCCTCCCTCCCTCCCTCCCCCTCCCTCTCTCTCCCTCCCTCCCTCTCTCCCTTCCCTCCCTCCCTCCCCTCTCTCTCCCTCCCTCCACCCTCTCTCTCCCTCCCTCCCTCCCTCTCTCTCCCTCCCTCCCCCTCTCTCCCTCCGTCCCTCCCTCTCCCTCCCTCCCTCCCTTTCTCAAACTCTCCAAAACTATATATTAAAAAACTATCTCCACTTTATTCCAGAGCTCAGGGCTACACAATAGAAGCAATGATCACATTGGAGTGACCAGACATGAAGGCAGCTTCGGCCCTTGTTTTACATTCACACCTCCAACCATGGACACAATAGAGGCGATGGATGATCACAGCTTGCAACCGGCTACATTCCCTGTAGTCAGGTATCTTTGCAAACAACATCCCTTGCCTTTTGCAGTATATTCCTTTGGCCACATTTTCTTCAGTCATGGCCTCCCATCATATTTTGCCCCCATGTGGCTCCGAGAATGTGTACTGCAAAAGCCAGCGCAGACAGACAGACGAGTTGTTTGCAAGGATACATGAGGACGGGGAATGTGGCTAGTTTTAAATCTGTGACAGAGAGTTTGAATCTGGCTATTGAACCTCTGGCAGAACTAATAAGATCAGATTCAGACATTAAAGGATTTAAAGTTAATCAGGAAGATCACAAAATTACTTTATTTGCAGATGATGTCTTAATTTGTCTTACTAGACCATTGGAATCCTTAAGAAAATTATATTTCAGATTGGAAGAATACGGGAAAGTATCAGGATATAAAATTAATAAAGATAAAACTGAAATAATGCCTCTTTTTGAAGGCAATTATGACCAATGTAAAAGAGAAAGTCAGTTTAAATGGCAAAAAGAAGGCATTAAGTACTTAGGAGTTAAAGTAGATAATAAGTTAAATAATTTGTATAAATTAAATTATAAACCACTAATAAAAAAAATAGATGAGGACCTGAAGAAATGGATGAATCTTCCAATTACATTGTTAGGGAGAGTGAACTGTATTAAGATGAATATTTTTCCGAGGATAAAGTATTTATTCCAAACACTGCCTATACCTTTGCTAAATAAAAAATTTCAAGAATTGAACAAAATTGTGAGGAATTTTCTTTGGAAAGGTAAAATGCCAAGAGTGTCTCTGGAAAAATGAACATGAAAATTATTATCTGGCAGCACAAATGAGTTTTATTTCATCCTTTTATCAAGAGGGTGGAAAAACAGCATGGGTTAAAATTGAAATGGATAAAATAAAAGAGTTATGTCCAGAAGAATTTATATATAAACGGAAAGCGAAGCTATTAGTTAAGGATAAAGAGTCACCTTTGCTAAAACATTTAATTAATACATTGTTGAAAACAGTTAAAGTTAATGATAAAAGATTTGTTTTAACAGCTAAAACTCCATTAGTAAAAAATAGATTATTGCCGTTTGCTTGGAATAATCAAATACTACAAGTCTGGGAACAGAAGGGTATTAAACATATAGGAGATTGCTATGAAGGAAATAACTTTTTGACATTTTCTCAATTGAGAAATAAATATCAAATTCCAGGGAATAGTATTTTTTTTCTATTATCAATTACAATCTTTTTTAAGGGAAAAGTTAGGTAATTCAATGTCTCTATTTCAGATTAAAGGAATTGAAACCCTGATTCAGGGCAAGGGAATAAAAAAAATGTATATCATCAATGTATAAATTATTACAAAAATCTAGTCCAAAGATAGGAATTCAAAAATCAAGACAAAGATGGGAAACAGATCTTAATATTATCATTGATGAACCAAGTTGGGAAAGACTGTGTTTAGATAGTATGAAAAATACTATTAATGTGAGATATAGTTTAGTACAATATAATTTTTTACATCAACTATATTTAACCCCGAAAAAATTAAACAATTTAAAACCAAACTCATCTGAAATTTGTTTTAGATGCAACCAAGACGTGGGTACTTTTTTACACTCCACATGGGCATGTCAGAAGGCAACTCCTTTTTGGAAAGACCTAAAAAGAAATTTGGAACAATTGATGAATAAGATCATACCAATGGATTCAAGGTTGTTTTTATTGGGAGATACAAAAGGAATATTACCAAAGCTAATTTTAGATAAACATCAGGAAAGATTTCTCAAAATAGCAATAGCAGTAGCAAAAAAATGTGTAGCGGTCACTTGGAAAGATCAAAATGAAATAAGATTTGAAAGATGGTTTGCAGAAATGTGTAGTTGTATCCCATTAGAAAAAGCTACGTATAATCTGAGAAATGGATATGACTTCTTCTTGAAGGTGTGGAACCCATTCATTTTAAAGCTAGGATTAAGAATTGGAAATATTTAAATTCAGGATTGTTTTGATACCTTTAATAAGAATTTAATAAGAAATTACCCGGAAGTGTCTCATTCTGGACTCCAGGTTTCTTTCTTTCTCTCTTTCTTTTCTTTTTCTTTTTCCTTCTTTTTAACTGGGGGGGTGGGGGAAGAAGGGGGTTGGTGGGAGGGGAGATAATACAGAACAATACATGTATAATCGAACACTGAAGAAGTCTGGTCTACCCCAAAAGCTGCTGACGACCTTCTACCGCTGCACCATAGAGAGCATCCTAACGCATGGCATCCCTGTGTGGTACCTCAGCTGCACGGAGGCAGAAAGGAAAGCTCTACAGCGGGTAGTCCATAGAGCTCAGAGGGCCATCGGAACACAGCTACCAGACTTGGAGGGCATCTACAACACACGATGCCTCAGAAAAGCCACCAGCATCCACAAAGACTCTTCACACCCCTGCAACAGTCTGTTCGAACTCCTTCCATCGGGCAGACGATACTAGGCCTTCTACGCCCGCACCTCCAGACTCAGGAACAGCTTCATCCCCAGGGCCATAGCTGCTATGAACCGGTCCTGCTGAGCCGGATGGCCACAACGCATAGATCAACTTGCACTTTACCCTGTCTAAAAACTGTTACAACTGTTTTGTTTCGTTGGGTTGCTGCTGTCTAAATTACCTAAATTATTGCATCGTATGGGAGGCGCATTCCCAATCTCGTTGTACCCCTGGGTACAATGACAATAAAGATATATTGTATTGTATTGTATTGTATAATGTAGTTATTATTGCTTACTATGAAATGTAACACGTATGAGTTCTGTTAAAACTTAAATAAAATTTATTTTAAAATAATTTAAAAAAGAGAGTTTGAATCTGTGGTATTCTCTGCCTCAGAGGGCAGTGGAGGCCAATTCTCTGAATACATTCAAGAGAGAGCTAGATAGAACTCTTAAGGATAGCGGAGTCAGGGGGTATGGGGAGAAGGCAGGGACGGAGTACTGTTTGAGAATGATCAGCCATGATCACATTGAATGGCGGTACGTACAGGCTCGAAGGGCCAAATGGCCTCCTCCTGCACCTATTGTCTATTGAAACATACAGAATAGTGAAAGGCTTGGATAGAGAGGATGTGGAGAGGATGTTTCCACTAGTGGGAGAGTCTAGGACTAGTCATAGCCTCAGAATTAAAGGACAGAGAGTCCTTTAGGAAGGAGATGAGGAGAGATTTCTTTCGTCAGAGGGTGGTGAATCTGTGGGATTCTTTGCCACAGAAGGCTGTGGAGGGCAAGTCGGTGGATATTTGTAAGGCAGAGATAGATAGATTCTGAATTAGTACAGGTGTCAGAGGTTATGGGTAGAAGGCAGGAGAATGGGGTTGGGAGAGAGAGATAGGTCAGCCATGATTGAATGGCAGAGTAGACCTGATGGGCCGAATGGCCCAATTCTACTCCTATCATGATATCGGCGAGCCGAGGCCTAGCTGGTGGAATTTGGTGACGAGCTTGGTGGGGGATGAGCGTGTTTGAAGGCAGAGCTGAGTCAATGAGTAGCATCCTCGCGTACGTGCCCTGTCTCTCCAGGTGAGTCAGGACAGTGCGAAGAGCCAGACAGATGGCGTCCTCTGTGGATGTGTTTGCACATTGACGCGAGTCCAGTGAGTCAGTGATGCTGGATTTGATGTGTGAGAGGGCCAGCCTTTCAAAGCACTTCTGGATAAATGTGAGGTTGTCCACTTTGGTGGCAAGAACAGGAAAGCAGACTATTATCTGAATGGGGGCCGATTAGGAGAAGGGGAG